>NC_044364.1:24106524-24369024 GCF_007364275.1 Archocentrus centrarchus
GAAGTCCTATAAGAGAACACCACGCAGGTTCAGACCAGGCAGGCCATTCCTCCTAATCACACCCTTCCAGGTTTTACTGTCATTGCCCATGTGGGATGGGGCACCTTCCAGTGCCCTACCTAGGGACTCCCAGAAAGGTATATGCTCTAAACTGCTGTTTGGCACATAAGCACAAACAACATACTCTTTGTTACCAGAGTGTTGACTGTGACACTGACCACTCCCTGGTGTGTAGGAGGTGAAACTGTGTGCAAAGAAAATGTACTGCACAAAACAGACGGGTGGACGTTGCATCAGCATCAGCAAGACTGTTGACCAGGGAAAGTGGCAGATTTTGTATGTGTGTTTGATGAATGGGGATAACACATGCTGTGACAGTACTCAAAAAGTTGCAGCTTTTACAAAAGTAAACAATAGTCATTATTACATTAATGTCTTTTCTTTTTATTCTTTTTAGTTTTTTGCATAGTTGTGATCCTATCTTGTTGAAAACAATTGTTAATATCAAGGCATACATAAGAACACCTGCCAAACTCAGAAATGTCTTTGTGACCGTTTGTGCTTGCAGCAGGTTTTCACACGAGAACATCTGCATGCCATCATGCATCTTGTTAGCTGGGGGTGCCTTTCAGTAAAACCTACGCTGCAGCCGCACCTTATTTGTTTACTTTATGGCTGACTAAAATAGGATGATTACTAATGGCCCTGTACATTTTTATCACTGCAGCTTTGTCTCTGGTCTGACTGGTGTTGAGTCATGCACTACTGTGCCCTGCTCCTTGACTCAGAGATTGTTCTGCAGTTTGTAGACAGTTGTAACCACCATCACCATTAACAGTGCCCTATGCAGGGGTTAAAAAGGGTCAGAACACTCCAACCCCTTCAGTTAACGAGTAATTACATCTGATAAACAGGTTAATACATAACAATATCAAGTGAGATCATCTTTAATGTTATGCAGCTTGAAAAATACAGCTGATTCCTATGAAATACAACATTTTTTATCTGTTGCACTACCAGGGGGTATTGTAACAGAAAAATAGATCATATCCTAGTTGAGACTTAATGCTCGTGTGTGATTCTAAGTTCTGACAGTGTATTTTCATTCATGCAGTTTTGACAAAAAAGCTGGGGATGTGACAGACTTGTTGCTCTCCAGGTTGTGGCTCCTTTGCTACAATTATGAAACCATTTTTCGATCATGCATGCATATGGTTCAAAACATAATGTAGTGATTAGTCAAATACTGCCATAAATCATATTTTATCTCTTTATTACATCAAGTAAGTACCTGTATTATCTGGGATGCTAGGCTATGCAAAATAAAATGACAAAACAAAACAAAGAGAATTCAATCATTTGACAAACATACAAATTTTACAGGATATTTGGTTGAAAATATTATTGAAATTGTTGAAACAGATTTTTTTTAAAAGTCATTTTAAATTTGATTCTCGAATAAGTTTGGAACAAATGTGAAAGAGTATACTTATGAGTAAATATTTTTATGACTTCAACATCTCAAATTTCAAAATGAACCCATTTGTATTTGTTAGAGTGCATTTTGTTTACTTTCTATGACAACTACACACAGAGTATGAGCTGAGCACATTCATAGTCTGAGCCCTCTTGCATGATTCAGGAGCCTTTTCTTTTTTTTTTAGTCTGTCATGTCTGGCAGATATTGCAACCAGAATTGCGATCTGAATGCACATATTTACTCTTCCAAGATGAGCTCTATAGATTCTCTATAGGCTCCTGTTGTTAATGTTGTCCTATTTATACATATACATATACATATACATATACATATACATATACATATACATATACATATACATATACATATACATATACATATACATATACATATACATATACATATACATATACAGGTGTCCTTGTGATGCCAGAGTTGACAGGCTGAGCGAGAGGAAAAAAGGAGAAAAAGGAGAAAATAGGAAAAGGGGAGACCCCAACAAACAGCATGCAAAAAAGAACAAACAATACCTGGAAAAATACATTTATAAGGAAAAAAAAAACAAGACAGAAACAAAGCATGGCTACACAAACCAACAATCCTGCTATAGCGTGCTTGCATGAGTAAGCGTGAGTGTCTGTGTCCATGTCATGAAATGTACTTCAGGAGCCTTTTCACAGCCCGGAGCAATTCTGTTGGCACTGCTGGCATCTCCAATTACACACAACTGTGCCATAATACACAGGATTAAGTCAAAAAATAAAGTCACCTCCTGAATCCCAACTCATCACATTCAGCACACATACAAAGGGCCCTGTGGTGTAACAAATAAATGCCTTGGGTAAACATAATTTTTCAGTGTGTAGGATTGATGCTGTGAATAGCAGCTATCTGAACTCAAACCATGATCATATGCTTAACAGCAGTTGTAGGCCAAATAGGACTTGATTGCTGGTTCACAAACAGTACACAAAGTGTGATCTTCTGGCTTTCAAATCTGTGGTTTGATTAATCTCATTATTTCAAATGGGCCAGTGATACTCAGATTTATTCTTTTAAAGACTTGTTTCCTCAACTGATTATTTAAGCATTATTTGAAGAAACAGCTAATGAATGTTTTCTTAAGATAAATACCTCATTATGTTTCTTTATCTTAAGATAACAGGCATCTGTACTTCATGGTCTCTCAAACTAGCTTCATCATTCAGTTATTCAGATCAGCTTTAGTAGAAAGTATGAAATCTCATTAGCACTAGATAAAAAAAAAAGGCACAAAATATACTTACAAAAACAGAATGGTCACAATGCAAGTCTGAAATATCCTGATTTTTTAGATCCCAGTATTAATCATGATTTGGGAATATAGTGCACTTTGTTCCTGATAAATGTCTTTCTTCAACCTCATTGCAGTTTGTACTTCAGGTGTTCTCTCTGAATTCCAGTCTGAGATAACACTGATGGCATCATTAGGACAACTGTTCTCACAGGCTGAGTAATAGCTGGACTCATCAGTCATTGCTGATGCTATAGTTAAGAACACAGAAGTGAAACCAGAGGGCATCAATGTGCATGTCAGCAGGGCTGCAGCCATATGGCATACTAACGCTTCACATAAGAACACTATTTACTGTACACCCATCAGTCAAGAGGCTTTCAGCCTTGAAAGACACAGTGATCAAAGCATAGAGTTGCAGATGCTCAGGGCGATGCAAAGTGAACTTGTGGTCAACTTTCAGTTAGGCGTACCATGAGACTGCGTACGTACCATAGGTTCTGCTTGGATGTGCCAAGTCGTGGTTCTTAACTAGTTTGCCTGTTTTTACATTAGCATCCTAAATGTGGATTGGACACACCAAGTGGCAACACAACAAGAAAAGGGGCAGCTGCATCCCTGTATATTAAATTGTAAATAAGTATTGTGTTGATTATGTTACTATGGTAAATCAACTGGTTTTTATATAGCTCTTTTCTGCTCTGAGCACCCAAAGCATTTTTTACCACCACATTTTACTCGGTGTTGATAAGCACTTTCTACCCATCATGCACACACTCGCATGGATGCATCAGGAGAAATTTTAGGTTGAGGATCATTAGACACTCACATGTGGAATGGGATCAAACCACTGACCTTGCAGTTAGTAGAAGATTTTCTGAGCTACAGTGACCCATGCTTTAACCACTTAACCACATGCATTTCAGGGCAGGGTTCACGCAAGTCTCAATCACAGGGCCACGTTTAATGACAACCTCCAAGACTCCTGATGAGAAGGGTGTCTTCCAGGACAAAGGATGACTGTGTCCCCATCCATAATGTACAAGGCCTCACTGAATGGTCTGATGATGATGAAAAATATGTAAATCATATGTTATGACCTTCATAGTCACTACATCTCTGGAAATTTTGGATGAAAGTGTTAGCTCCAGAGGAGAGTGACCATTAGCTTGTTAAAAGCAAAGTAATTAACTGGTGCTGAACTGGCTTTCCTGTAGTCCAGACCTGTCCATCGAAAGAAACTGGAGCATTCTCAAACAGGGGTCAGATAAAACTGAAGTTATTGTACTTTGGCCCTAAAAACCTTAGTAACATGGTGTCTAATCAGATACTTACTCTGGATGGCATTATCTTGGCTTCTAGTAACACTGTGAGGAATCTTGGGAGTCATTTTTGACCAGGATATGTCCTTCAATGCACATATTAAACAAATACACAGGACTGCTTTCTTACATTTCGCAAAAATCTCTAAAATTAGAAACATCTTGTCTCAGAGTGATGCTGAAAAACTAGTTCATGCATTTATTACTTGTAGGCTGGACTGTTGTAATTCATTATTATCAGGCTGTCCTAAAAGCTCCCTGAAAAGCCTTCAGCTGATCCAAAATGCTGCAGCTAGAGTACTGACAGGGACTAGAAAGAGGGAGCAGATTTCTTCCATATTGGCTTCTCTTCATTGGCTCCCTGTTAAATCTAGAATAGAATTTAAAATCCTTCTTCTTCCACACAAGGGCTTGAATAATCAGGCCCCATCTTATCTTAAAGACCTCATAGTATGGAATTATATTTTAGACAAAAGTCAGTTCGAAAAAAAAACATAATCTCAGAAAAATAATTTCATTTCACGGGTGCAGGTATTCATTCCACCCGCGTAAATTCAGCAACCCAGGCGGGTAGGACTCAGCAGCCACGCGTACAAAGAAGCCATTGCGCACGCGAGTGTCTACTTTGCGCGCGCGGAGCTTAATGCTGCTCGCGCGAATCAACTAAATTTTGACTGTTTGGTGATTGATCACTTTGATGGACAGTTACTGTTAAACCGATTTACACTGGATTAATTTAAGGCTCTGCAGTCCATAACTTTGGCCTAAACAGAAACAAATAAATCTGGCAACAAAAACTTGCTCAGTCTTCAGCAAACACGTGTAACTGCGTCATGGCCGCGTGAAGCTTAGTGCCTCAGAATTCTCCGGTTTTTAAGATTTTTTCAGTATCAAAGTGAAGCCAGTGATAAATCAGCACAGTAGAAATAACAGCTGCAAACTTCACTTTGTAAAGGGTCAGCAAATCCTCAAGACAGTAAGTTACTGATTTGTAGCACACATCACCTCTTTCATAGAGATTTTTGATTTCCTCATAAAAAGATGCAAAGGCAAATATTTGACTGAACTCCGTTTAAGCCTCTAATCCTATTTAGCAGAATTAGACTATTATAAAATATAAACCAACCAATAAATTATATTCTGATTTAGCTACAGTGAATTAGATCCTGCAGTGGTGTACACCTTAATGACTCAACAATTATATAGAGTTTTAAGTATATTTTAATGCAGAACATTTTTACTTTTACTTCAGTAAAGGTTTCTTTTTTTAAAGAATGTATATACACTGTAGTATTACTACATTTATATAAGTATAGTATACTTCTTCTACAACTGTAAAAAATTGATAATCAGCATTTCTGTTTATGGAAACAGTGAACTGTAATTTTACTAATAACCACAGATCTACAGTAAGAACCTACCAGAAACAGCTCTGTTAGTCTATTTATGGACACTATTAAGATTTGTAAATAAACAAATATATGAATGTACCAAACTAAAATATATTTAAAAAAATAATAAAGATAATTCTACAAGAAATACTTTGTAGTGAAAACAGTGTAGTGTTTCCCTGTTGTCTGCAGGTGCAGGACTCAGACCGGAGTGATGGACAACAACAGACATAACAAAAGTTAATCTGCTGCTTGGCTGAACAGCGATAACCACAAACCATAAAAACAAAGCATACAACGTTAACTGTTTCATCAGACACTAGATCTGATCAGACAAACTGTTGTCTGATTGTTGGTGTTTTCTCTCAATTATTGGAGGGTCTTTACCTTACAATATAAAGCCCCTTGAGGCTTGTTGTTGTTTGTTGTGATTTGGTGCTATGTACATAAATATATATAAATAACTTATATAGCTCATAAACATTTAGAGATATGGGAAGCATGCCCCTGTGGCAGAAAAGGGAGAGTATTTAGCTCCACTTTAATTCTTACAAAGGCAACACTTAGGTTAAAATCAACTTATTCAAACATGTGTCCAAAAATAAAAGAGCAAGCATTGTTCTGTATAAGCACGAATCAGTTCAAATATCACTGTCACCTGATGCCCACTCTCAAACAAAACCACTGGAAGGGCTCCCCAGCATACAATGTTTGTGTGATAAGTTTTAAAGCATATTTTAAGTTATCACACTGGAACTGGCACACATCTCTTTTTTCCTAAAACAGGCCTTTTTCCCAACTGTTTGCAGTTGTAGTTGTAGAACATATTATTACTCCTAGGCAGTTTGTGCCAAAGAAAAATAAATATTTAGCCAAACAGTAGCATTAATATTTTTAATACTCCAAGGTGTTCACATCCTCTTTATTCACCTCGACTGCTGAAAGTATCAGCTCAGCTTTGTTCAGTGTTCCATCTGGTGAGTCAACATTTGAGGTCTGGAGTTGGCCCAGAAACCACTTAATGTCTGTGTGAAAATTACCTACATCAAGACATTAATCCCCAAAACAATAATCCAATAGATAATGCATGAGGGAGGCCATTTGAAGCAGCAGAAAACAGGAGAGGGGACATGGGGGCCAGCTTAGAGATTCATTCCTCTGGCAGCTAAGGAGATATCACTCACTGATTCATGGGTGCACTCAAGTGTACTATTTACTTTTCAATTAGGCCATATCCAAATGGAAGATAGGGACGTTTTAAAAGTATTCACATGCTAGTTAAAAGAGTGCAGGATTTTATGCCTCACCATCCAATTTAGATAGAGTCCATCTGAACGATTAGCTGCTCAAACAAGCTGGCTTGGCAGAGCACACACAGATAATAAATAGTTATGGCCAAAGGTTGGAAACACCCAACTAAATTAAGGTGCTATTAGAGCACAAGTGGCTTTTTTGGAATTATATAAAAGGAAATCTCTTAAAGTTGGTGGGTGGATGTTGGAAAATAAAGGCTTATTTCATTTTTCATTGTGATGAGATCTTAAAAAACAAAAAAACAAAAACAGACTTTTATCTTATTTTTTTTTTTGTTTTGTTTTGTTTTGTTTTAAAAATCCTTTTCAGTTTCCTAAGAGGAAATCATTACTCTTTATAAGTCATTCCCACAAAGGCCATTTGTGACTTGTCACTTATTGGACATATCAAACATACAAGATTAGTTTTGTAACACTTTTTTTTATTCCAGTGTTTTGAATCATATTACAAAGCATTACATTCATCTTTTTGGTGTTCTTTGTGTGTCTGATTTATTCCAGCAGCCTGTCCCTAAGCCTGTATAAAGTCACCGGAGAGTGATGTTTAGTCAGACCCCACTGGGTTCATACTGTAAAGTGTTCAGTACCTTTTTAGCATCAATTTTCATTGTGCTGGATAGTCTGAAACATTTTAATACGAGTCTAAAATACACATGTTGAGACAATGAGCAAGTGTCATTATAATGCAATAACTGTGGTACGCAAGGAAATGTTGACAAAATACATGAATTCTTCTAAGAAAACATTGTTTCTTTTAACTTAAAACCTAAACAAATGTTTTGGTGCCTAAATCTGGCCAAATCAGTTAAGGCCATGATTAAAAGGCTAAAATTAAATGTTTAATTGAGATATTAAACCCATGAAATCTTCTTTTCATGGGTTTAATATTGCACTTACAGAGAATCTTGAAGGAAGGTTTCCTCAAGGAAAAGCTGCTGGTGACCTTTTACCATTCCACAGCAATTAGTTATTATTAATCTCTGGCTCTCTTACACAGTGTGTCTTTAGTCCTGTCTCCTTCCCCTCACCCCCAGCAGATGGCTGCCCCTCCCTGAGCCTGTTTCTGCCAGAGGTTTCTTCCTGTTAAAAAGGCAGTTTTTCCTTCCCACTGTCACCACCTGCTTGCTCATAGGGGTTTGTTTGATTGTTGGGTTTTCTCTGTATTATTGTACGGTCTTTATCTTACAATATAAAATGCCTTGAAGTGACTGTTGATGTTGTTATTTGGCGCTATATAAATAAAATTGAATTGAATTGAAATGAAATGAGCATACAGTATATGCCAATTTTGGTACTTGTGTCTGCTTATGAACAATTTTCCTATATTGTTCATTTATCTGCTGCATTTAAATACAGTGAAAATAAAGGCTTTCAATTCTATTCTACTGACAATATTTCACTGTAAATCTGTTTAATTTGATACATCATCGCAGGTAGTGCTTCTGTTAATGTGACACAATGTGAAGGGATGCTGGCTTATGTCTGGGAAAGAAAAAAAGAAGATTTGAATAATTAATCAGTACTATGAATAAGGGGGCTAGACATAACAAGGTGGGTTCAAAATCTCTTGAAGAGAGGTCTACATCTGATGTCAGCTGCCTGAAAACAAGAAGAAAGATCCTTAGAGTCGCTACCTAGAATATAAGGACATTGTACACACCAGGACAGTATGACAACCTTGAAGCTGAAATGTCAGCTCTGAATGTAGACCTCCTGGGCATAGCAGAGATGAGATGGACCAATGAAGGTAGGATAATGAATGAAGATACTGAGATGATATTCTCTGGAGGTGAAGAGCACAAGTGTGCCATCTGTGTCAGACAGAACCATCCAGATGAAGTTGAAAGGAACACCATTAATATCAACATCATACAGATCTATGCCAGTCTCAATAGCCGGGGATCGGTCCGCCAGGGCCTCCACCCTTGGCCACCGCTCGACACACACTGTACCCGACCCCTACGACGCCTCCTGCGGGTGGTGGGCCTACAGGGGACAACCCAGTCCCTCCGGATGAGCTGGTGGAGGTGGCTGGGGAGAGGGAAGCCTGGGCTTCTCTGCTTAGGCTCTTGCCCCCGGGACCCAGCCCCGGATAAACAGAAGAGAATGGATGGATGGATGGATGGATGGATGGATGGATGGATGGATGGATGGATGGAGATCTATGCACCACTGTCTGAGCATGAGATTGGCCAGTTTTATGACAACATTAAAGAAACAATGCAGTACACTAAGACAGGAGATATTACCATTTTATGGGGGACTAAAGTGCCAAGTGGGGGAAGAGAGTGAATATGCAGTTACAGGGAGATATAGAGAAGGGGAAAGAAATGAATGTGGTGACAGCTGATCAGTTTCTGTTGGACAAAACAAGCTGATGGCCAACACCCTCTTTAAGCATCCTTTGAAAAGAAGATACACCTGGAAGAGCCCAGGGGATGTGCATCACAACCAGATTATTTACATCATGATGAATCATGATACTGTAATTGCATCAAACAAGTGAAGAGCAGATGTTTGCTCTGATCACAGTTCCTTGGTCATGAGCATGAAGGTGAAATCGAAATGTGGAAAGAACAAGATAATGGACCAGCTTGATATGAACATGCTGAAAGATACCACCTATAAGAACAAGTGTAACATAGTGGTACGCAATAAGTATGAGCTGCTCATGAATGAACAGACTCTGCAGACTGATAGAAGTGATAACACTAGATTACAATGGAACGCACTCAAGGGGAGTTTTTTTAGAAGCAGCCAAAGAAGCATGATGCGAAACAATCATGGATGATGCAGGATGTCCTTGTCAAGATGGAGGAAGGTTAAAGAAGTCAATCCATCCAGGTATAGGCAGCTGAAAGGCAGCTGAATTAAGAGGAATGTTGGAATAAGAAGTGTGAAGAGGTCGAGAGCTTGGAAATCCAACATAGGCCAAAAGATCTGCACAAGAAGGTGAAGGAGATCACAGGAAAAGGAAGACAGCAACTGCATAAAGAGCAGAGGTGGTAGGATGCTCTTTGAAGAAGAAGGAGAAATCAAGACCAGATGGCAAGAATATGTGACCAACCATATATTGATAAAAGAGATAATCCCCCAACCATACACGTAACGGATAGTGAACATTCTCCAAGACTCATTACAGAAGTCAAGAAGCCAGTGAAAGATCTGAAAGCAGGAAAAACACCTGGAAACGATCAGATCACAAAGTGGATTTACATCTGGAAAGGGCTCAAGAGAAGGCATTTTCAATATGAGGATGATATTTGAACAATATTGTGAAATGAACTTTGAAGTCTATGCATGTTTTAGCAATTATTAAAAAGCTTTTGACTATGTAAGTCATGAATTGATTATCAAATGCTTAGAAGATATTGGAATTGACAAGCATGACAACAGATTAATAATTAGATTAGATTCAACTCATTGTCATTGTGCACACAAGGCACACAATGAAATGATCGTTCCAGATGGCTCATCAAGAGATGAGCATCTGAGGTCATGCAGCCAGAGACCAACGCTACCGTTAGGCAATGTGGTTTAAGGGTCTTGCTTAAGGACACAACGCAGCTCTCAAACCGGCAACCCTCCGGCTGCAAGGCAAGCACCTACCACTGTGCCACTGCCACTTCATAATAGTCAGCCTCTACTGGATGCAACAAGCATTTGAGATTCCAATCAAAAGAGGAGTTTGCCAGGGATGTGTGCCATCGCCATGTCTCTTCAGTCGTCACACAGAGATGATTTTCAGACATCTCTGGATGAATGAATATCAATAATCTTAAATATGCAGATGACACTGTGCTTTTAACAGAGAATGAAGAAGACCTATGGACAATTATAAATGAAGTAAATGAAATTGGTCAGCTATATAACATGAAAATGAGTGCCAAGAAAACTAACATAATGGTCATAAGTAAGCAACCAACTAAAGCAATCATCAAAATCACTATAGATGGAGTAATTATTAACCAAGTTTCCCAATTCACTTATTTGGGACAACTGATCACAGATGATGGCAGGTGTGATAAACAGATACTCAGAAGGATTCCTTTAGCAACAAGTGCCTTCTCCCAAATGGATAAAGTACTCACATCTTCATGCTAACAAAGAAAAATATTCCACTGCAACTGCTCTAACTCAAATGGCAGATGACTGGTTGTGGGAAATGGAAAATAATAATATAATTGGGGTTGTGTTGCTTGACTTCTCTGCAGCCTTTGACATTATTGATCATGAAATTTTGTTGAAGAAACTTAAATCCTATGGCTTTGTAGAATCAGCATTACAGTTTATCAGTAGTTATCTTAGTGACAGGAGACAACTGGTCTATTATAATGGCTGCTGTTCAGACAGTAAAACTGTAAAACATGGAGTGCCACAAGGCAGTTGTCTTGGCCCAACTCTATATACAAAATTTACAAATGACTTACCATCAGTGCTAAGTAAAGCTGGCATCTCAATGTTTGCTGATGACACTACAGTATATCTAGCAGCAAAGTCTGTTAATGAGATTAAAACTGATCTTGAACGAGAGATTGAATGTATAGTTGACTGGGTGGACAGTAACAAACTCATTTTAAATGTTTCTAAAACAGTGAGTATTGTCATTGGAACAAATCATTCTCTAAGAGCCAAACCTCAACTGGATCTCCACATATAGGACGTATTGGTTAAACAAATGGAAGAGGTGAAGCTCTTAGGAATTCTTATAGACAGTAAACTCTCCTGGGATAAACATATCCAGAGAGTAATTTCTGTAGTTTCTAGTAGTTTGTCTGTTATTAAAAGATGTTCGGAATATCTAACTAAACAAGCAATCCCAGTTGTCATTCAAACTCTTGTATTGTCTCATTTAGATTATTGCTCTGTTGTTTGGTCGAATACATCATTAAGCAATATTAAAAAATTACAACTGGCGCAAAATAAGGCAGCACGTGTGGCTCTAAAATGTGCCACTAAGACAAATGTTGCTAAAATGCATAATCAGCTTTCCTGGTTATGGGTGAAGGACAGAGGGTTGTATGCACTGACAAATTTTCTAAATAACATAATTACAGTAAAAAGTCCATCTATATTTTACCATAAACTACCATTTAGTAAAGATACCCATGATTACTCAACAAGGCACGTGGTTGAACTGTGTTTCACTCTGCCAAAATGTAAAACTAGGTTAAGCCAACGTACAGTGATGTTTACAGCAATGAATGAATGGAATTCACTACCACAAAACATTAAACAAAGTACTGCAGACAGTTTTAAGAAGCAATTGAAAATATACTATAAAAATAAATAAGGTATAATACTTTTTATGTAAGTGAAATCTAAAATATCTCCCTATCTTAAACTGTGTGTCTTTCTTAAAAAATTATGAACATAAGCATGTGTTAATTGAATAATGCATCTATAATAATTTTTGTTTATTTGTTTTTTGTTTGTTTGTTTTTGTTGTTATTAATGTAATTTGTCTTTTTATGTAAACTGACCCCAGGAAGAATAGCTGATGCAGCATGCTGCTGACGCTAATGGGGATCTCAATAAACATAAACATAAACATCACAAAAGACACCAGGAAGCAGATCATTCACAGTTAGGTATGGTCCACACATGTTTAGTGCATAAACCTGGACAATCACCAACATACTGGCTAAAAGATTTACAGCTTCGGGAACATGGATGTAACAAAGGATGATAAGAATATCATGGAAAGCAAAGAAGACAAACAAAGAAGTCTTGGAAAAGATCAAAACAAAAAAAATGCCTCCCGAAGACCACTCAAGTTAAGAAACTAAAGTATTTTGGCCACATGATCTGCCATAACCCGCTCCTTCCTCTTGATGGAGGGAAGAGTGAATGGCAAGAGAGGAAGAGGAAGGCCGAGGATAGTCCAGAGTCTAGACTGATAAACATTAAGATGTGGACAGGAATGACTTACTCTGAGGCAGCGGATACAGCCCAACATGGGAATAGATGGAGAACCATTGCATTCAACCCTCATCAAGAGGATGGAACTTCAAGAAAAATAAGGAAGATACTAAAAATGTCATTTTTCACTTGGCTATGCCTCCATATGTGTTACTGTGTTGGTATTATCTGAGTATTTAACCTATTTCATGTCAGTTTCATGACAGTTAACTTGTGCATGTACTTGACTTGTTGCTACAGAAGCAGGCAGAGCTGCACAGTGCTGTTCAGGTGAGCTTGATTTATGGTGAGATTCCCAAAAGATAAAGCTAGAAGACATTCACAGGCAGTTTGAACCAAATCATTTACAGTCAGTTTTTACAGCAGAACAGAAAGAACAGCAGCAGTGTTGCAACAGTCATTTTAAACATTATAGAAATACTGAAATATTGTTTTTGCTGTCAATATAAAATATGGACCAATGTATCTATAATGACTACCATATCAGTATGTATGTACATTTCTGTAATGGTATGTGTGAAAAAGATAAAGACATGTATCTAAATTTACAGTGTTGAAGTAGCTTATCATCCTCTCATACAGACAGACTTAAATGATTGAGTTATAAGCTTTTATTGATCTGCTGCTGGTTGTTTTATGACATGCTTGTGCTCTTGTTCCAATCCCACTATTGATTTTTTACTGCTTGTGCAAACAGTAGGCCCCCTCATAAAACTTCCTCAGTTGGCAGAAATTAGTAGGGAAAAGTGCGTGTGTGTGTGTGTGTGTGTGTGTGTGTGTGTGTGTGTGTGTGCGTGTCTGCATGCGTGCGTGTTTGCATGCGTGCATATGTGTGTATTTGGGCTCAATGATATGGAGGTAATCTCAGATCAATGTATTGGAATCGATATTGTGTTGTCTTTGTTGTCAGGTAGCTGCATAAGGTTTTCCTTTGTTTATTGTGGTACCTGTGGTACTATTTGCACAACCATTTTTTATGATGGCTTTTCATGTTAATCAGTGTTTGGAAAATGTTTTGATGTTTGTTTGAACGTCCTTTCAAGACAGGCAAAAATAGTTTCAAAATGAATGTTGTGCCATTTGCCCTCAGCTCAAAACCTTCATGAACATATTTCATATTTTCCTCAACTTTCTTTGTGTACAAACACAAATTTTTGTGAGTTATCTTTTCCAGTTTCAGTGGCACTATTTTTCAACAACAAGGGTGATGTGCAGAGTTGTAGTAACAGAGGGACAAAGTTGATGAGCCATAACATTAGGATATGGGAAAGAGTTGGTGAAGCTAGGTTAGGAAGAGAGGTGATGATCAGTGAGCATGCTAAGAAAGAGCAGACAACACTGTAATCTGTAGTGCAAGTTGGGAACAGGTGAAAGTGAGACTGGAGAGGTGGAGGTACGCTCTGGAGAAAAGAAGAATGAAAGTCAGGAGAAGCAAGACAGAATCCATGTGTGAAGAGAAGAAGAAGAAAGAAGAAAGTGCTTTATTTGTCACATACATTTACATGCAGTGAAATTCATTCTCTGCATTTAACCCATCACACACATGGAGAATGTAGTACACACAGCACAGCATGGAGCAGGGGGCAGCCAAAGGGCGCCCGGGGAGCAACCTGGGGGGGTGGGCTTGCTCAGGGACCCACAGTGATGCCAGCCCGAGGATTTGAACCAGGGTCCTCTCAGTGACGAACCCTCTTCTTCTCCCCTAGGCCACCACTCCATGTGAGAGGGAGACAGGTATCAGTGAAGCTGCAAGGAGTCAAGGTAGTGAGATGAGTTTAAAACCTCATTTCAGGCAAGGGATAGTGCACAAGAGAGCGCAGGCAGGGTGGAGTGGATGGAGCCAAATGTCAGGGGTGAATTGTGACAGAAGGATAGCAGCAAGAGTGAAAGGCAAGATGGTAGTGAGACCAGCCTATCCTATTTGACTGCAGCTGCATTAGTTTTCAACATCGGACTGTTTTTGTGTGATAACTCAAAATAGGAGTTCTGTCATTAATCCGCTGCATAGTGTCAGTAAAGTTGTGTACAATCACCAGTTCCTTCTTGGATTACAAACATGGAGGAGTTTTCAAGCCTAATGGCTAAGCTAAATGCTAACCTGTGCGAAAATCTGCTTCCATCTCTTTTCCTCACTAACATCTGTTCCCTAGGAAACAAACTGGACTATCTAAAGCTGAATTTAACAACAAAGTGGGAGGTGAGAAACTGCTGCACTGCGATCCTGATGGAGACATGGCTGAACTCAGCCACCCCCCCCATGATGCTGTTAGCTTGTCGGGACTGAAAACATTCTGGCTGAATAGAACCAAGCACATAATGGTGAATCAAGTGGTGGAGGCTTGTACATTTCTACTAGCAACAGATGGTGTAACAGTGCAGCAGTGGTCTCAACTTCTGCATCATGAAGAACATCTCGAGGTGATAACAGTTTACAAGGCTGCTCCTCTACTGCCTGACAACAACCCACACCTTCTCAATGAACTTAACAAATTTTTCTGTAGATTTGCAACAAATGACAAAACGCCTGCAATTAAAGCTCATTTTTATCCTGATGACAAAGCACCTAATCTCACATGGCAGATGTCCATAAAACCCTGAGGAAAGTGAATGTACAGAAGGCAGCAGGCCTCGACAACATTCCAGGATGAGTACTCAGGGATTGTGCTGACGAGCTAACACTTATGGACATCAATAACACCTCGCTGGAGCAGGCTGACAGCAAGTCAAGACCAAGGGATGATCATTGACTTCAGGAGAAAACAGCCCAGTCATTCACCTCTCGTCACTGACAACAGAGCTATGGAGGTAGTCAGCAGCCTCAGATTCCTATGTGTGCAGATAACTGACAGTCTGGACTGGTCACTAAACACATCATCACTAATTAAACAGGCTCATTAGCATCTGTACTTCCTGCACTGGAAGAGGAAAGTGCACCACTCCCCTCCCTTCCCCACCATTTTCTACTGAGGCACCATAGAGCGCATGCTGAGCAGCTGTATCTCCACCTGGTTTGGGAGCTCCAGAGCCTCAGACAGGAAATCGCCACACAGAGGGACAAGGACTGCTGAGAAGATTATCGGGACTTCTCTTCAATCTATCCAGGACATCATGCACAAACATTGTTTCAGCAGAGCCCATAAAATCGTCAGAAAATCTATTCACCCCCACCCTCCCTGTGAAGATGTTTTGCAGCATCAGGACCAGGACAGCCGGATTCTGCAATAGTCACAAGACGAACGTTCTTTTTTTTTTATGTTTTAGATTTTTAGATTTAGATTTATTGTATTAGTCTGATGGTAAGTCAGTGCACTGAGATTTCACTCTGATATGCTCTAATGTGTATGTTCTGAATAACAATAAAGTAGCTATTATATTCTTTGATGGTTGCTTTAGAGACAGTGGCAGTGACAAAAAGAGGTGAAGGTGGCAGAGGTGAAGATATTAAGATTTTCACTGGGAGTGACCAGGATGGACATATTAGAGAGACAGCTCAGGTTGAGCAGTTTGAAAACAAAGTTAGAGAGCCAAGGCTGAGATGGTTTGGACATGTGCAGAGGAGAGATAGTGGATGTGCTGGACAAAGGATGTTTAATATGGAGTTGCCAGGCAGGAGGAAAAAAGGAAGAACACAGAGAAGATTCCTGGATGTAGTGAAGGAGGACATACAAAGGGCTGCTGTGGCAGAGGAGGATACTAGGAATTGGGTGAGATGGAGGTAGATGACCTGCTGTGGCGACCCTTTTGAATTGTTTTCTGGACCACGAGTGGGCGTGGAAACAGCCTCCATGTCACGGTCCCTGAGTCCTCCTGGCTGATCTGCATTCTTTCTTTTCTCTCTCTCTGGTTTTCTCCTGCCTCACTATTCTGTCTCTGTGTTTGTATTTTGCTGTGGGTGTAAATTGTTTCCCTTGGTGCAAGGGTGTTTCTCCAGGTCTCCCTGCCCTCCTGCCGTAACCTCACCTGTGGTGAGTCTGCTGATCGACTCCCCTGTGTGCGCATCAAGGATGGCTATTTAAAGCTGAAGAAGTCCTTCAGTGATTGCCAGATCATTGTCACAGCTTAAGGTATGCACTATGGCTCCTGTCTTGCATTTCATTTGCCAGTGTGTGTTTTTGTCAGAACTAATTCTCATCTCTGTGCAGCCCCAGCCAGCCTTGAGCTCTTTCTGAAATCTGTGACAGTGTGCATGTACGTTTGTGCCCACAGAGAAACCTGCAGCCCGCTCCCTGTTAACTAACTCTTGCATATCTCAGACTGTATTTTCCTGTGCTTTTGTGAATAAACCAGTGTTAACATTCCTCAGTGTCCTGCGTGTGAGTCCTCGACTTATTTGGTGATCCATGACGCTCCAGCTTCATAACCACGCTGAAGTTTTTGCCATTTACCGGTGACTGTGTTGCTTTTTGGATTTGCTGTTTGTGCCTGCCTGCCTTACTGACATCCCATAAGTGAAGAGACAGTGCATATAAAGCCACACAAGCTCAAACTAGTTACAGACTCGCGCATATTGCTCTTGGCCTTTTCTTTTAATGTGGAGTTTCAGGAAACTATTGCTGTGCTGATGTTTCCAGCTATAATGTGACTGGCCAGAACAATGCTGTGTTAATTTGTTTGGTTTCCGGCAAAGGACTGTGAAAACAGTGATGGCCACACAGACAGGAAGGGACATTAATAGATAAAGGAATGCTGGGAGAGAAGGCTGGACTTCGGCTGGGATATGTCCAGCACAAAGGAGGATGTTGGACAAGGAAAGAGGTTAAAAGACAGCAAGCTGGCAACAGACTGTAAAAGAATGAAGTTGTCATTAGAAAAAAAGGAACATACTACCTCATCTTGTTATGCAATGGAGGAAAAAAGGCACAGAAGAGAAAAAAAAAAAAAAAAGCAAAAGGAAGAAATTGCTTCCATGAGAGTAGAAGGTTTTAAATGCAATATCATTTCTGGCCCAAGACTAGCCCTGTTTTTTCTTCTGCTACACAGAATAGGTAGAGTAGACAGATCACAGCCAGTCACAGCAGTTACCACTCAGCAGTTAAAATAAATCTGCATTATCAGGAAGATTTAATGTAGCCTGAATCTGAACCAGTTTAAAATATGTTCTCCCCATTTTTAATCTTAGAAGTTCTTCAAAAAGCTTTTTTCAAATAATGATTCACGAGATTGAATTTTTGACACTCTCCAATTTTTGGTCATATTTGTTATTTTGTTGGAACAATTTTCTGCAGTTTAAAGTTCTACGTTTAGCATCCCACTGTAGGCAAGACATCCTCCGCCTTGTCAGAAAGGAGCTCTCCATTTACCTCACTGCATTTTTGTTATCTATGGAAAGTATTATGTGAGACAATGGGGGTGACAGGATGTGCTGTTTTCTCACTTCCTCCCAGCCTCACTCTGTTTAAAGGCTACATGACAGTACATAAATGAAAAGACAGAAATGTCAAAAGCTGAAAAGATAAAGAAGAAGTGGGGTGGCCTTGGCTAAAAGATTTTATTCTATTTACTCTTTTATACAGAATCAGTCATCGTCTTCATGTGCAGTTTTCACCCTGCTCCCTTTAGAGCGCCACCACCAAGTTAGGGGTCACTGAGAGTTATACGACACATAGACTGTGAACAATATATGGACACGGTGAGCTCACCCAGTTGTTTGTGGACTTGTGTTTTGTAGCCTCGAGTTCACCATTTTGGTTCTTTGAAGCTATATGTGATGGGACAGTGGTCAGAAGGTCACTATTGCAGAGTTGTGTGCACTGCAATACTGTCTATTTGACTCCAAATGGGACTATCATTTACAAAATGAACAAGAAGGAGAAGATGTCGACTTCGCCACTGAGACCATGAACTTATTGGGCAAATATAAGCACTAGCTTGCATTCCGAGTACTCGCCCCCTGTTGAATTCTATAAAGAATGCAAACTTAAGGCACTTTTCATTGTTTAGCTCTGGAGTGGTGCGTTTGTTAGAGTTGTTGCCTCGTAGCAGCAGTCTAGTTTACTGAGCACTTTTCTGTCTGGAGATTCCAAGTTCTTCCTGTGTCTTCATGAATTTCCTCATGATTTTATTATATTTGTTTATGCATTTACATTGTCATGATCCTGTGAGTTTGTATTGTTAATATACTTCATTTGCTCAGTTTTTCTGTTATTGTAGTGTTTAAAGTTTTGACCCTTATGTTTTGTAGGTTGAGTTTTGGATGCCCATTTAGATGTTATATCATTCTAGTAATTTTGAGCCTCAGGTTTTTTATTATTATTTCACTTCTGGTCCATGTTTACACTTGCAAATGCCTTTTAAGATAGTTTACTGGGTTTGGAATTCCTGGTTTTTCATTTAGCTCCAGTTCCTATTTTGAGTTCAGTATTTCTCGTGTGTCCAGTTGCCTCAGTGTTCCCGATCTACTCCTCCCTCTGTCTGCGTTAAAAATATGCTGGTAAAGGTGAAGTACTGATTCAACTTCTTTCATGTAAAAGTGAAAAAGAACAGGCTCTGAAATGTACTCAGACTGTGTTTTATATAAATATAAAGAGTAGCTCTTTTGAGGACATTTCTACCAGGTATTTTTGTACAATGGAAACTGGACCTTGTGACATATTAATGTAACAATGTGTAGCCTGCACTACACTGCCTAATGTTGTTATGCAACCTTTGAATAACACAAATCAAAATAATAAGCTCAAGCCACAAGCTTGTTTCATTATTATTCCATCTCATATCAATGCAGGTCCAAACTATTGTCATAATAACCTATGAAACTGTTGCTTGCATAAATAACCTGTATAATATTCATCTTTTATTCCAGCATTCTCACCGTGTTCTATTCACTGTCCTTGGACCTGTGTGTGTGAGCTTGTTTTGAGTGGTGTGGAAGCTCTTTCTCGACATTATGCAGTGTGCAGTCAGTGACGGCACCCAAAGGATTTGCCTATCAGTAACAGCACATGTTCTCCGGTTCAAAAACAACAAGCTATCTAAGATCACACATGCGTCTGCAGGGAGAATGGCTGCACTGCTTTACTGAACACTCTAGATGTGTGTGTGTGTTTGTCTCAGTGTGTGTCTGTGTACATAACTCTCTTTCACTTCCCCATTCTAAATGAAAGCCAAGCCAATTTCACAATGATGACAGACTAACATTCACATATCAAATACACACACAGACACGTGCACACACAGATTAGGTTCAATGATTGTATGTTTCTGATCAAATCTGCATTTCTGTTTCTTCATATGCTGTCAGAACTGTCACTTGCATTTTGAAATAAAAACAAGTCTTAGAAATTGTTTGCATTTAGATAAAAAACACAACTTTTTTTAAAAACAAAGATTCTAACAAAGTTCTTCTGTTGCAAGAAAATACATTTTTACTTGATGTTTACTTCCTCGTTTGCACTGTAAACTGTCACAGTTTATATTAAATAAACCGTTTTCTGTCTAATGATGATTTACTTACCTCATCAAATGAACAAATCACTGCTAAAAGTTGACATGCATTCGTGTCTTATTAATGAATCTGATCAATATTAAAAAAATGAAAATTAAATCATAATGAAGACGCCTCTGTGCTTCACACACTTCCTGCACCTCTCTTATGAAAGACACTTCAGTCAGGGGGGGAATATATTAGAGAACCAAGTTCCTGGATATGTTGTATATGGGTTTGTTGTACAGAGATTAAAATGATACAAAACGTGAAAAAATAATTCTAGGAACAGCTCTGAGTTACTTTAAGTCAATGCAAATAAAAATTATAACCCGGTGGATGTCTTCAGACTATGAGAGGAAGCCAGATTACCTGGAAATAACTTTTGGTGTTGCTGAGCTGGCGAGTGCAGGCATTTTTTTTTTAAAAATGATGCTTTGTCCACTGTTAATGTTGCAAACCCACCATGGAAACAAACCCACTCGAATGTACTGAAAAACATTAAAGAAGAAAAGAAACTACCATGAAAAGTAGAAAACTATGGGAACTGTGTCATTACAAAGTCAAATGAAAACTGTGCTAATGAAATTTCTATGCAGTCTTGACTTATTTTATTTTTAGCATTACCCCTGACTGAGAGAGTGACTATTATGGGCTCTCTTAACTAAAGTGGTGAACAACATGGTATGGGCAACATGGAGACTGCATCGTGCTGGAGACAATGTGGGCATTTGCACAAAGAAACACCAGAATGGTCAAGTTTTTCCCGGGTTTTCATTGAGCGGAGACCTCTTCTGCAGATTCATTAGCAAGACACACAGTCTCTTGACAGATTTGGTTATTAGGAAGGATGCTGTGAAGGACAGATATGTCAGTATCAGCAAAAACTTGATATTTATGGATTGAAACAGTGCAAAATCTTTTAAAAGGTACAATGCCAAACTTTAAAAAGATGAAAGCAGAGGCAGAAACAGGTTGAAGCCATACCATACATAAAGAAAAGAAGGTAGAAGCAACACAAACAGGAAGAATACAAAGTTAATGGTATAATTAGATGCAATTTAATGTTTCATCACAGAGGGGGGAATAAGAAAACAAAGGGGAGTTTTCTTTTTTTTTTAGGTGGGGCTCCTTATGTAGGGTATGTAGGGTATGGTCTTAATGCTGGAGCTAATCATTTGCAAGCTGCTGGTGTGGGCACCTCCACATTCCAATTAACATGTTCACAACTCACTATATCACTTTTGATAAAAACAGGGAAACACCAGTCACACAAAGTGAAACAAACACAATTCAATAATCTTATTTGTATTATTTATATAGCACCAAACCAGGCTCAGGGAGGGGCAGCCATCTGCTGTGACTGGTTAGGGGTGAGGGGAGAGAGACAGGACAAATTAACAATAACTAAATGCAGCACGGTGTATAAACACAGAGACAGTGATGAGCTGAGTAAAGAACACTCAGTGTATCATGGGAAGCCCCCCAGCAACCTAGGGCTATTGCAGCATAACCAAGGGAGGGTTTGAGGTATGACTCCAAGATTTCTCACAGTGTTCCTGGAGGCCAAAGTAATGCCAGAGTAAGTATCTGGTTAAACACCATGTTTCTAAGGTTTGCTGGGTTGAGTACCATAACTTCACTTTTATCAGAATTTAGAAGCAGGAAAATAAAAGGTCATCCAGGCCTTCATGTCTTTAAGACATTCCTGCAGGTTAATTAATTGGTTTGTGTCATCTGACTTCATGAATAGATAAAGCTGGTTATCATCTGCATAGTAATGAAAATGTATGTTATGCCTTCTAATAATACAGCCTATGGGAAGCATGTACAATGTAAATAGAATTGGTCAAGACGACTCTCTATTTACATGGACAAATTGGGATCTATTAGATAGATACAGTTCAAACCATTGCAGTGCAGTGCCTTTAATACCTACAGCATGCTCTAATCCCTGTAATAAAATATTGTGGTCAACAGCATTAAACACTGCACTGAGGTCTAACAGGACAAGCAGAGAGATGAGTCCACTCTCAGGGGCCATAAGAAGATGACTGTATTCTTCACTAATGCTGTTTCTGTACTGTGATGAATTCTGAAACCTGACAAACTCTTCAAATAAATCATTCCTCTGCAGATGATCAGTTAACTTTTTTACAACTACTCTTTCAAGATTTTTTTTAGATAAAAGGAAGGTTGTAGATTGGCCTATAATTAGCATAGTGAATTAATTAATTCATGGTAGGACCTCCTTGAGCAGTCTTGTAGGAATTGGGTCTAATAGACACGTTAATGGCTCGGAGGAAGTAACTACTGAATTTAACTCAGAAAGATCAATTGGAGGGAAAGAGTCTAAATAAATCTCAGGAGTATACAGAGTCATATGAAATGAGGGCGTGAAACTACTGACGAGATAATCGGCGTTTGTCAGAGTAGAGTTTAGGTAGCTGCTCTGCACTGTGTTGGAACGTGGTACTGAAGAGTATAATAATGGAGGAATTATATCCTCAAACTTAGTTATAGCACTTTCAGAAATACTTCTACTGTAATGAAATGTATTCCCCACTGCTGTGTAGTCCATTATTGTAAATTTAAATGTTACATCCACTAAAATGTACATCTGTACTCTAATACTGAATATGAGTGAAAGAGTATGAAACAGACATGGTACTGTACTGTCATGGTTCCTGGATCTTTGACCCAGTGTTTTGAGTTTATTCTTGATTCTTAGTTAAGAGTTTTTCTTATTTAGGATTTCCTATGTTCTTGTAACTATATTTTAGATTATGTGTTGGAATATATAGTTTATTGATAGGTTGTTTTGGTCCTTGAGTTCTACTTATTCTCCTGTCTTATATCTCGTCAAGTCTCTGTTTCTGTTGTTTACTTACTTCCTGTTTTATTTTGCTGGTTTTGTGTCTCTTGTGCATTGTATTCATTTTTACTTCCCTTTGTCTCGTTAGATTCTGTTCACCTGTGTCTTGCTTTCCCCAGTCATGTAATTACCCAGCCATCAGAGGAGGCAGCTGCCTCAGTTCCAGCCGTCAGAAGAGGCGGCTTGAGGGTCATTGCCGCCAACCCCCCGGACGGCCCATAGCGGTGCTCTGTCTCCACCACTGGCCACCCGGTCAGCCTGTTTTGTACCCTCTGTTTTGTCCCTTGCTCAGGCCAAAACACAGAACTGCTTCTTTGTTTCTGGACTTTCATGTCTTCTATGTTCTGTTTATGTTCTGGTCTCAACCTTCAGCATTAAAGCTTCTTTTTGAGTTTAAGTCCTGCATTTGGGTCCACACACAGCTTGCCACACAATGGACATATGACAGGTTCATTTTAGCTGTTCTGGAGGTTTTCATCAGCATATTTGAAAATTCTGTTTTGTTCATTAAATTCAATAATTAACAACTGTTTAACATCTGCAGACTGAATTGGTTTGGGTAAATGTGCTTGAAATGGTCATATAAAAGTGTCAGTGAACAGGCTGAAATCTTTCAGACCCTTGTAGTTTTGTGCCTAGACAGGTCAGAGAGAGAGATCATTATCTTTGTTTGACTCCTTCTTAGTTTTTGATAAATCTGTGTGGCAGGATGAGCTTGACCTTATCTTTCAGAGAAACTGAGGTGAAGAGTCTGCAGCCGAGCAGACAGACTACACTGCAAACAATTACAAGTCTCCAGGGACTTGTGGTTTAGCCTGCACACTGAAACCCCCACTAAGTAAAAGTAAGTAACTTTTACTTATCCAAAAATCTGGTAAGGCATATGGTCACCAGATCAGCTTTGCTTCGATGGCTCTTTATACACAAGAGTTTGTCCAAAGTGCTGTACGGCATGGAAAAGAAAACACGACATCCTCAGATTTCATGATAGCCCGGCTGCTTAGTGGTTAAATTAATTAGCTGCAGCCGCTGAAATGTACTGACCCAAAATGTTGGACAGACAAGTTGACAGAGTGAATAATGTATCAGCCAGAAAACAGGACTGATTTCTGGCAATTAAAAAGAATTTTGTCTAATTAAAAGGGCAGTGTTTTGAAATAGCCTCCTATAAGTTTTCACCATCTATAAATGCAAACACTGCCAGGATTGCCAGTTTTGCATGTGTGAAAGAGAAACAGAACAAGAAGCGAAGAGGATGAAAAAGAGAGTGTGTCCCTGTGTTCACATTCCTCCTGGCTCTCAGTGAAAACCTATACACTTGAAGGAGACAGGAGAGCCAGCTGAAAACCTCTGAGAGGTTTGTGTCTACTGAGCAATCATCATACACTTCTGTGTGTAAGTAGTGAATGTAACTGAGTACACTAGACACCCAGAGAGACACTCAAAGAGCCATCAGAGCCCTTTCTCTGAATGACAAGAGCTCTTCACACACACACACACGCACACACACACACACACACACACACACACACACACACACACACACACACACACACACACACACACACACACACACACACACACGCGCACACACCTGCAACCAGCGCTTCAAAGTCAAGTCAGTCCACAACTAAAAGCCAGCCGCTCCTTAGTCAAAGATGCCACCTCCTGACTACTTCCAATGGGAAAAGCAACTGGTTCATCTGCCTTCCGGTGTTAAGCTTTTCTCAAATAAATGATTAATTATGTCAGGTTTGTATAGCGAAGGACTCAAGGCAGGCAGAATAATAAATAATGTACCTCTGATTAGGTTGAATGGCAAAGTCTCAAAACATAAACCACAACAAGCACAAAACAGAAATCCAAACACTTGCAGAAAACCAGGAAAAGAGAAAGCAGACTGGCGAAGATAGAGGGACAAGGACTAATGGGAAGGACATCACTAGATACACATGCTGTGTGCCAACTGAAAACTGGAAACATGAGGGAAACCAGACGAGGGTGATGATAATCGAGACAATCGCACAGCAGGAAGTAAAGCAAGACACAAAAGACAAATAAATATCAAAGTAAAACAGGAAATGTCAAAAGAACCCAACTAAATACAGAGACAAGAAAACTCACACCAAACATCATACAAAGGAGGCAGGAATGATAAAAACCTAAAGACAAAAATAAAACTGAAAATGAAATAAAACCAACACAAGAATCCAACTCCCAAAACACAAAAACTAAACTTACATACATGAAAAACATACCAGGCAACATGACAAATTATGTTATTTACAAGAGAGAGGCATTCCACATTCCACTTTCACTGATGTTTGAATGCACCAGGATGTCTCATCTGATTTTTTTTTTTTAAACTTCTTTGAGAGACTTGACCAAATGAATCCCATCAAAATAAAATGCAGGCAAGTAAAAATATTCATTATAAAACATTAGAAAAATAATACAGAAAGAAAATGAGAAAGACGAGGTGGTTACTGTGACGTTCCAAAGAGAGCAGATGAAGCGTTTATGTTGGGCAGTGTGTAGTCACATCTTTCAACATTTACCAGGAAGTGATTTTACTTGATTGAGATAAACCATAACGAGGTTCTAGGAGGAACAAATCTGACTGGCTTGTGGTGCATTAGGAAAGCTTGGATCAAGGTTTTGTAACATTTGGCTTGAAGATTTTAAAAATGGCGTGAGTGGGGGGAGGTTACATTTTCAAGAAAGACTGTTAAATGTAACCAGCATACAGATCTTTACATCTGGTGAAACTAAGCCTCCCCCTTTCCTCATTTTCACATGAAAGGAAGACTCCAGATTTAAGTTACTTTTACAAATACAAAACTTCTATTCATAGGTCACTGTCTTTGCGGCTGGGGCCATCAGTTATACAGAGGCCACTTTTAACATAGCAGTCTATTTTGTGCACACTGGAGTACACAAATTAAGACAATATTCTTTGACAATAGACTATGATTATTATTTTTTAAAAGATTTACCATGTATAGTAAAAAAAAAAAAGGGGGGGGGGGCAAAAGCAGGCTGAACATGTGAACAAAAGTTTAATTTGAATACAATTTAAAACAACCAGACTGTTGGTAACAATGTATGTAAAATAGTTTGTTTGTTTGGCTCACACTGAAAATGCTACATTTAATCTCTGGTCTGTTAAGGGATTTAAACAAATTCAAAATTGTATCATCCAAAACTCTGATGTGATCGTGTCCCTTGAAAAATGATTGAATAGAAAGCAGTTAGAGAAGATGCTGAGAAGATTTTTGGAAGCACATCAACATGATTCACTTACAGTGTGAAGAAATATGACAGATATACAAAAGTGCACTGCAGAGCAGAGCTTGATGAAGGCAGACAAGAATAACTAAAAATACAAAAAAGTGCGGGACTTAGGGGAATATCTTAGAAGATAATAAAATGTATTTTAATTATTTACTCTTTTCAATAGTGTCAGGGCAAAAACAAAAGGTCACAGTGTGGTGAAACAAATCCACCAAAGCACATCTGATTCCAGGACAGACAGAGAAATGCATCACCAGTGTTTGATGATAGTTCACGTTTTTTCCCTGATTGATCTAATTTTTTTTTTGTTTAAGACATTATTAGAGTCAATATGCACTGAAACTTGAATCAAGGTTCTCTGGTATAGAGCAACTTCTTTATGTATGCTGGAGTCCTGTGTGAGGCCAAAACATGACTAATAGGGCAGTAGTGAATAGCTACTAAAGATTTAACACTGCAATTAATAAAATTCTAGGGGCAGCAAAGCATACTTATTCTAGTGAAAAAGGTAGGTCAGTGATTTCTGTGGTTGTTTCCATCATTATATGAGCACATGTTGGGAGCTCTGTGCTTTCCCCCTCTCCTTTTCCCCTCGAAGGGCCATGATTGTGAGGAACAGCCTGATCTGAACCCAAATGGCGTTCTGTTACTGGAATTCGGTGCAAGTCATGGTGTTTGTCCCTAACAAACACCAGAACACCATAGGTTGCAGGTTGCTAAATGTATCATCAGCTCTGCAGTTGAGAAGAGGTGAGCTGTCACCTGATCACCACCTGATGGTGAGTTTGATAAGGTGGCGTGGGAAAATGCTGGATGGCAGTTGTAGGTAGTGACTGAAAGAATGAAATTCTGGATGCAAGATGTGGAAATGGGCTTCCTCCAAAGGGTCTCAGACACCCTTTGTCTGAGTGAAAAATTTGGTCAAGACTGGCTTAGAGTAAAGGCTCATATTTTTTCTAATATGTACAGTAGCTTTATACTGTTTTGCCCACTAGGCAAATTTATGTCATTGTTTTTAGTTGTCCAAATACTGCATTTCCCAGAAATACAAAATTAAAGCTTAAAATCTGATTCAATGCAACTCTGGCATTGTCTGAAACATCTGGACAACTTTCCTGGCTTTAATATTAGATTGTCTTCATTTCAGGATGTCCTTCAGTGTTATTTGTTTGGAGTGTAACTTACAATAGGGGTCAACAATTGTATAGCTGCCTGGGCTCTGAACAGACACAGGAAGCTGGCAGGGAGCTGCCAGAGTATGGAAAGGAAGAGCACATTGAGAGAGGAACAGGCACAGTGACAGTTCCCAACACATCATCGCTGTTGTGATCCATAGATGCTCTTTCAAAAGAGACAGATGACCACAATATTATTATTATTAGATATGAATTATACAGTTTTCTGCAGAAAATTTTGGTGTGTAAGATGTAAACAACAAGTTAAAACAAATGCAGCTCAGTCTAATGCTCTTTGAGAAATGAAAGGAGGGAATCTCTAAAACTAGATATAAAATGAGCACTGAGCTCACACATTTCTATCACTCACTTTACAAAATTCAAAATATCTTTCAGTAACTAAAAGTATTTTTCAACATGTAAGAAGTGATTGACTTGTTACAGATTTAAGGAGTCAAGCTCTGAAGGCAAGAAAGTTCTTGTTTATTATCCAGCAACTTGGATGTGTTCAGCTATGTGTTCTCCTTAAATTGCTGTCTGTCTGACTGGTGTACAAAAAACAATGTGGGCTTCATAGATAATTAGGAAAATTTCTGGGGAAAACCTGGTCTTGTTAGGAGAGATGGCATCCATCACACTCTGGATGAAGCAGCTCTCATTTCTAGAAATCTGCCCGAATTTAATAAACCCCCGCAAAAGCAAGGGTTGAAACCAGGAAGCAGAGGCCTCGGACTTAGAGGTGCTAATTCTCATACCTACCACTTCATGTTGCGTTGCAAAGCGCTTCAGTGCGAGCTGGAGGCCACCACCTGATGAAGCCAACAGGACCACATTATCTTCAAAAAGCAGAGATGAGATTCTGAGGCCCCCAAGGTGGAAGCCTTTTGCCATTTGGCTACGCCTAGAAATTCTTTCCATAAAAATTATGAAAAGAATTGGTGACAAAAGGCAAACCTGGTGGAGTTCAACACCCACGTGAAATGAGTTTGACTTACTGCCTGCAATGCGAACCAAGCTCTCACAGTTGCACAGGGACTGAATGCCCCCCCCCCCCCCCCCCCCCCCCCACATACTTGAGAGGATAAAGAGCCGGTCCAGCGTTCCGTGACCAGGATGAAATTCGCACTGTTCCTCTTGATTCTGAGGTTTGACTAAGGGACAAACTCTCTTTTCCAGCACCCTGGCATAGACCTTCCCAGGGATGCTGAGGAGTGTGGTAGTTAGAGCACGCCATCCAGTCCCCCTTCTTGAAGATGGGAGCTACCACCTTAGTCCGCTAATGTGGCACTGCCCCAGATCTCCATGCGGCGTTACTGAGATGTGTCAACCAAGACAGCCCTACAACATCTAGAGTCTTCAGAATCTCATCAACCCCAGGGGCCCTCGAGGAGTTAATTACCTCATTAACCTCACCCCCAGTGAATTGTAAATCACCCACCTTGTCCCTAGACACTGCTTCATCTACAAAAGGCATGTCTATGGGATTAGGGAGGTCCTCGAAGCACCCCCACAATACACCATGTGAGTAGATCACTGCTTTCCCCTCCTGAGTCGCCTGACAGTTTGCCAGAATCTCTTCAAGGTAGTCTGACAGTCTTTGTCACTGAATTACTCCCAAACCCAAGTTTTTGTTTCAGCTACTATTTGAGCTGCGTTGTACTTGGCCTGCTGGTACCCATCGGCTGCCTCCGAAGTGCCACAGGCTAATCAAGCCCAGTAGGACTCCTCCTTCAGCTTGTTGGCTCCCTTCACTTCCGGTGTCCACCATCTAGTTTGGGGATTACCACCATTTCACTTCAGTGCAGCCGCAGCCCCATGCAGTAGCCTCAACAACGGAGGTGAGGAACATGGTCCATTTGGACTCAATGTCCTTGGAGGTGGGAACTGAAGATCTCACAGACTGGGGCCTCAGCTAGGCATTGCCAGTCTGTCTGGCATCATCTCCTGCCATCTGATCCAAATTTGCCACTAGGTGGTCAGCAGTTGACAGCTCAGCTCTTCTTTGTGTCCAGAACATACATCCTCAGAGCTGATGATACAATTAGAAAATCGATCATGGACCTGCAATCTAGGGTGCCCTGGTGCCACTTTAACTTGTGGCAAAAATATGCCTTGCTCAAAATATTCAAAAGATATGGTAACCTTGTGTGCCACCATGTGTTTATGTTTGAATATGGTGTTCGTTATGGACAAACTAGTTTACACAGAAGTCTAATTACAGAACACCACTCCCTGTTCCTCCCAATTATGCCTCTCGAGGTCTCACTGTCATTGCCCACATTAGCACTGAAGTCTCCCATGAGGACAACAGAGTCACAGGATGGAGCACCCTCGAGCTCACCACCCAGTGACTCCAAGAAGGAGCCATTTTTGACTTTATTTAATAGAAAGAAAATATACATTGATTTGTGTGTAATTACATCTTCCTACAAACTGATGCATTTTCATAAACTTTGAATGAATGTATTAGAAATACATAGGAGGGGCACTGGTTTGTGGAAGTCACCATGTTGCCCCACCATCTTCAATACAGTTGCCAAGATGGAAATCATTGTTTCATCAGTGTTTTATGTATGTGGCTAGAGACCGGCCACACAGGTAGTACACCAAAGGCAGAGGAGAATTCGCAAGCATTCACATGCCCTGGAGGCACATTTCTATTCATGTCTGTACTTTCAGACCCAAGATATGAAGGATCTATGTTTTATCATCTGAGAAGGGGTTCACTTCACCAAAGAAGTGAAAATGCGAGAGGAAGACACAACGCGACCGGCATCTGGATAAAATGTCATCCTCTCCCTTGTCACCTGAAGCCTCATCTCCTGAACTGAAAGTCGGGGCTCTAGCACTAAAACATGCATAAACATGCTTATTTATTCCCAACATTGTCACAACCAAAAACAGCTAACAGCAGCTAACAGAAGCAAAAACCAAAACAGAGCAAATGTTTACTTCAAGAAAAGTTCAGGATATCCTAAGCAACTCTCAGTTTTGGTGTCAGTGGACAGAACTGAGTTTCACTGACTCATCGACTAGGACTGGATATATACTGACAGGTGAGGTAAACAGTGGACTGAGTTGTTGTCCTACAGTGGCCACTGTAGCTAGGATTACGGACTTGAATTGGGAGGGGTAAGAAAACAGAATTCAGTTGACTCCAATCTACTGACATCTAGTGGTGAGATTTTACACACTGTACCTTTAAATACAGTTGTTTTCATTTATATTTTTTAAAAACCCTAACATCCTTTTGACCAGCCATTTGAAAGCGATGTAGACTCAGGTTCTTACTCCTGTTAGGTTTGGTCTCTGTTTGTTGTGTTGAACTTTAATTTTGGCCAGATTTATTTTAACACTTTAGATTTAAACACATTTTACACAGATTTTAAATATAAAACTCCTTGTGTTTTATGTTGTATTGTAATAGATAAAGTTGGTCAGCAGTATGTAAGTAATTTAATTACTTTCCTTCTACAACATTAAATATGATCATCAATTCAATTATATACATCAATTATTTGATGTGCAAATTCAAATAATTATGATCAAATAATATAAAATATATGATTCTACATAATTATTGTTACTTTAGGTACTTAAAGTATATTTTTGATGCTAAAACTCATACTATTATTGGGATTATGATTTTCACTTTTTAAAAAAATGTAATACCATCTGTATTAGGGCACAGAGCTGCACATGAGCCAGAAAATCAGACAAACTGCAGAGTTAAAGGACAGGGCAGGATGTTCAAGTGGACATTCAAAGGCCAACAGGAGAATGTGATATCGCTGCTGACACTCATCCGTTCTCCTCTTCCTGTTTTCTCTCTTTTCAAGTCCCTTTCCTTTTCACTCTGATTCAGTGCTGAGCCAAGAAATGTAACACCAAAGTATTCTGTAAATAAGGCCATACAGAAATATTGTATAAAAGTCATTCATTTATTTCCCAACATGAAAGTCTCTGATTTTTCTCCACACTGATGAACTTACTGAAAGGCAGTTGTTGGGTTTCTCTCTAAAACATTGTAAGGTTTCTGCCTTTGTGACATGGCTTTTCTCCTTTTTCTACTTTTGACTTTTTGGTCTTTTCTGTCCTTCATCCTCCACCCTGCTATCAGAAAACAACTGGAAATCATTTGAGTTTAACTCTAAACATATGACAAATATATGAAAAATATATATGATATATATGACAGCACAACTCAGGACTCTTCATCAAGACAACCTAAAAACCACCAAATAATAAACCAAATAAAATAAGAATAAAAGTTAAATATAAATATTTGATGAGCCATGAAAAGCCAATCTCTTGTTGCCTCTGTCCCAGCTGTTTTTTTTTTATAATCTGTTACTGCCATAAACAGTTTTTCCCAAACCTTACAGAGAGCAAGAATTATTAAATAACTTATAAATTAAATAACTTATTAAATGGCTTTATAGAGTAATCCAGTATCAATACTACTGTAGTGTTTGTAGTGGAGTGCATGTGTAAAAGAGAGAGAGAGAGAGGAAGAGAGACATAGAGAAAGAGTGAGAGTTTTAGTGTGCACTTTCCATTCATGGATCTGTCATCTTATATGTTTATACTGTATATGCTTTCTTCATTGTGTAACATCAAGCCATTTTTGCATCCCTTCCTGCAGCTCTGATACAATTCCTATGCTGCTGGTGTGTGTGTGTGTGTGTGTGTGTGTGTGTGTGTGTGTGTGTGTGTGTGTGTGTGTGTGTGTGTGTGTGTGTGTGTGTGTGTGTGTGTCTGAGTGAGTGAGTGACAGCCACTTCTTGTTTTTGGTGGGGTAATAAGGAAACTCATAGTCATGGCTTTTGTAAAGATCTCATTGGACCTAATGGGCCAATCCATTCCGAGAAGAATAGCAGGAAATAGAAAGTTGTTGTGTAAGCGAACCAAGGCCTGTTGCCTTACTCAAAATATTCAGAAGATAATGTAACCTTTTGTGCCACCATGTGTTTATCCACACTTTACACACTGATACACTAACATCAGTTAAGCTGAGTGTTAGTATTGCAACCAAACATTAGAATATTCCCTCTCTCTCTCTTTTTCTCTCTCACACACACACAATATGGCAACTTAGCATTTGTGTTGTATGTGAGAAGAACAGTTACTCGCAGTAAGTTGTAGTCATTTACATTTACACTATTTTGAGTAATATCTGAGGAAATTAATTTTGTTCTACTACATTATGACTATGATGAAATGTTGAGCACTGTTTCCACGATGCAATAGTAATCCCAAGTGCATATTTTTTTAAGCCGGCACAGCCAAATGCAATCACCTTTAGAAGTGCACCAGGAGAAGGAAGATTTAGATACACACAATGATACTATTTGTGGTATGAACAAAAAACAAACATTCAACATTTTCTTTAATCATAAAATTATGATTAATTTCTGGTAATTTTAAAGTAATTTGTAGTAAAATATTTCAAAATGTGCTTTATTTTGCACACATCCAACTGTATTTTATATTTTGGCATCCATAATTCCCAGATTAATAGGCACAGTGATTGATCATAGTCACAAGGTTATTGCACTGTTTGTACTGCAAAACTCATGGGTCTCTCCACTGTTCTTTTATCACAGATGTCTGGGTTTTTCAATTTAAGAAGTTCTGATTAGGGAAAAATAAATGACTTTCAGAGCAGCTGTCATTGTGATTCATAGATAGAACATGATCAAATACTTCATCATTATTAGTCTGAGGTCTACAACTCTCCAGTATAAGGTAAACTGCTTCTCTGAACTAAATTCCATCAGCTGAGGCTCTGCCATGTTGCTGTGACAATAAGTACAGTACATCAGATCAGACACAGTTCTATATTACTGCGTCTGAGCTTTGGCAATAGCCCAATGAAAGATCACCACCACCATAAGGTCAAACTGAAAATTACAACTACCTTTATCATTTTTGTACATAATTAATATTGAACAACATTTGTTTGGGTGGTCTTTTTGTTTTGCCTTTCAAGCTCCTCTAACAGAGGCCTGGTGGGAGCTTGAGGGTCCTGCGCACTATCTTAGCTGTTCCCAGTATTGCGCTCTTCTGGACAGAGATCTCAGATGTTGTTCCAGGAATCTACTGGAGCCACTCCCCCAGTTTGGGAGTCACTGCCCCGAGTGTTCCAGTTACCACGGGACCACTGTTACCTTCATCTTTCACATCCTTTGCAGCTCCTCTCTGAGCCCTTGTTATTTGTCAAGCTTCTTCTGTTCCTTCTTCTTGATGTTCCCGTCACTTGGTATTGCAATGTCTATCACCACGACCTTCTTCCTTTGTTTGTCCACCACTACGATGTCCAGTTGGTTAGCCATCACAAGTTTGTCTGTCTGTATCTGGAAGTCCCACAGGGTCTTAGCTCTGTTATTCTCAACCACCCTTGGGGGCGTATCCCATTTTGACCTTGGGACTTCCAGGTCATACTCGGCACAGGTGTTCCTGTATAATATGCTAGCCACTTGGTTATGGCTTTCCATGTATGCCCTGCCTGCTAGCATCTTGCACCCTGCTGTTATGTACTGGATTGTCTCAGGGGCATCTCTGCACAGCCTGTATCTGGGGTGATAGGTTCAGATCATTTTAATAACTCAGAGAACAAACACACAACTCTTTTTAAACTTGCGCAAGGAGGAGAGATCCGTTCCTTGAACTCAGCTCGCAGCTGAGCAGAAGTTATCTGTCCCAAAAGACGGCTTCCTGCACAGTGCTTTTATTCAGACTTTCACAATAAGATCACGTGGGTTACACCAAACGCAGTTTACAGCATGTAATAAACAACATTCTTGGCTTTTTCCTTACCATATATGGTAGTAAGTATCCTGTAGAATGTGCATGTAACATGGCGTATATGAGACATGTATCCTATGTGTGTATTCTCTGCAGGCTGAAAACAGCCTGCAGGTAACTACAACTTCCTTTGTAAAAATTTCACCACGTGTTTCCATTTCAAATATAAAAACAACAGTATCATATGTACATAAAACAAATTATAGAAAATATACCTGCCTGGTGTGGTACATTCAAGCCTCTATCAATCTTGTACTCAGAGCTTGCTCTTGTGCTGCCATGATTAGTGCCTCTGTGCTGTCTGTCAGTCCAGCCTTGTCCAGCCATTGGTAGGATTTCTCTATATCAGCCACTTCTTCTATCTGCTGGTGGTACATGCCATACAGAGGTTTGTCCTTCCATGATGGTTCCTGTTCTTCTTCCTCCTCTTCTTTCTCGAGTTTCTGCTGCCTGAGGTACTCACTAAGCACCTGATCCTTTGTGGCCATATTCCTGATGTAGTCATGGATCTTTGTTGTTTCATCTAGTTTAGTGGTTCTGACACTCACTAGTCCTCTGCCACCTTCCTTCTGGTTACTGTACAGTCTCAGGGTGCTGGATTTGGGGTGAAACCCTTCATGCATGGTAAGGAGCTTTCTTGTCTTAACATCAGTGGCTTCTATTTCCTCCTTTGGCCAGGTTATTATCCCAGCAGGGTATCTGACAACTGGCAGGGCATAGGTGTTGATAGCCCGGATCTTGTTCTTCCCATTCAGCTGACTCTTCAGGACTTGCCTTACTCTCTGCAGGTACTTGGAGGTTGCAGCTTTCCTAGTGGCCTCTTCATGGTTCCCATTTGCCTGTGGGATTCCAAGGTACTTGTAGCTGTCCTCAGTGTCTGCAATGTTGCTTTCTGGTAGTGTAATCCCCTCAGTTCTGGCTACTTTTCCTCTCTTTGTTGCAATGCGACTACACTTCTCCAGTCTGAATGACATTCTGATTTCATTGCAGTAGATCCTGGTGGTGTGGATCGGTGAATTGATATCTCGTTCACTCTTAGCATACAGCTTGATGTCATCCACGTACAAGAGGTGGCTGATGTTTGCTCCATTCCGTAGTCAGTATCCGTAGCCAGTCTTGTTGATGATCTGGCTGAGGGGATTAGGCCTATGCAGAACAGCAGCGGGGACAGGGCATCTCCTTGGTAAATCCCACACTTGATGTTGACTTGTGCAATGGGCTTGGAGTTTGCCTCTAGTGTTGTTCTCCACATACCCACTGAGTTCTTGATGAAGGCTCTTAGGGTCCTGTTGATCTTATACAGTTCTAGGCATTCCAGGATCCATGTGTGCGGCATCGAGTCATAGGCTTTCTTGTAGTCAAGACTGTAGTTTCTTACAGTCTCGTGTGACTGCTCTCTCTACTAGTTGCTGGTGTTTTGCTCCCCTGATCTCTCTGCCTATCCCTTTCTGGGCCTCGCTCATGTATTGAGCCACATGCCTACTCATCTTAGCTGCTATGATGCCTGACAGAAGTTTCTGTGTTGTACTGAGGCAGGTTATGGGCCGGTAGTAGGATGGAACTGGTCGCTTCTGGGGGTCCTTGGGGATCAGGACTGTCTGGCCTTCAGTCAGCCATTCTGGGTGTATCCTAGCCTCTAGCTTGACAATAGCATCTATTCTATTCTATTTTATTCTATTCTATTCTGGTGCAGCATCCGCATCACTGCAAACACAGCCCCAATCCGTCTGTCAATCTCCAGCTCCCTACTGTAGGCCCAGCACCCACAGGAGGTGTCGTAGGGGGTCGGGTGCAATGTGTGTTGGGCGGGAGGGGAGGGAAGGGAGCTCAAAATGGCTGATATCATTAATGACAGATATGACTCAAAGAAAATCGTCTGGTTCTTACACAGCACTTCTCTATGATGATGATGATACTTTATTGATCCCACAATGGGGAAATTACAGTTAACAGAACACCCATCCAAGAAGACAAACAAACATGGGGAGATGAACTGTGGTGAACTGTGGCCATGCTGCCCCCCTTCTGAAAGCGCTGCCATTAAAAAGACAGAAACAGTAGTGAAAACATATAAGGATCAGTGAGGAAAAAATAATCTCATACTTTGTATACATACGCATATACACAGTATAAGGTTACAAAAACCTCTGCAATAGAACAGAAACATATAGCATGGGAGCACTAGGGTGGGGAGGGATGGAAAGGGGAGCCAGTGGAGGCGAGAAGGGGGGTCGGGCTACTGTGGGGCTGACTCAATCTCCCTCCTCAGCTAACAGTTCTGACAAGATGTAGAGTTCATCAGCAGCTAAGTCAGGGAGATCAGTCCAACACAGGTCAGAAGAAGACAGGACAGCAGGGGCATAGAGCATCTATTTACAAAACATCCCAGAGACAATTTGATAAGCGGCAGTCCAAGGCCACCAGGAAGCCAAATTTCTGATTCTATGACTTGTTTTGGGTACAGGCTGTACTGATTAATTTGTTGACAGCCTTCAGTCTTTCTGGCACCTCTCTATGGCAAAAAAAAATCCAATTCATCCCAATCTTCTTGGTTCGTTCCTTCGCTGTGCAGAAACAGATACATACATCTCCAAGATCTTACCCCTCCGAATCAACTCCAGATATACAGAGTCTGAGTTGAGTCTGTACCTTCCTGCATTCCCATCATAAGCAGCCTTATCAAGGCCAGACAGCTGCCCAGACTTCCTTAATTGCAACGACAAGCCAGGTATCTCCAGGTCCAATTTGGAGAAATCCCAGTATCAATAAGCCAAATGTGTGTGTATTCCATTGACAATACGGCCAGGAATGTCATCTTCCACACCACACAGGAACCATAACGTAGCCAGCTGGAATGACAATTAATAAGAGGGAATAGGGTTCTCCTTCCCCCAATCTCCTCATGGTGAAAATTTGATCAAAACAATGGCGTTGAAAGACCAGCTGACCAGGTCCATAACTATAAATTCCAGTTCAGAAGTTGCGTGAAGAGAGGCTCTAAAGCAGCAAAGCAGGGGAAAAAGGAAGGGCTGGGGAGAGAAGAAAAGTGCGACCCTCTGCTGAGAGCTGAAGAGAGAAAAATGCTTATGTTTTGAGAAAATATGTCTCAGCTGTTACTCCTGATAAGAGATCACCAAAGGCAGTGGTTGGTCTTCTTCTCTCCTGCCTCACCTGGGGCATTCTTTAGGTGACTTCCCAGCTTTAACAAATGCCCATCTGAATTAATGACATTTACGCAAGGCCTTTTTGATATGATGTTCTGCTTCCATGGTCACTGTGGCTGTGGAGATGGTGTTCGCTGTGTGTTGTAGCACCCAGATGACACCCAGTTTGTGCTCCAGTGGATGACAAGAATCAAACCTTCCCCAACTCTCTGAATGGTACTTATAGCCACTGATCAATGGTCATGACAATTTGCATATTAATGAACAACAATGAACGAACAGATTCAACCTTCTGAGGCAGATGCAACATATCAGCAAGAACACATCATACCAACTATCAAGCACAGTGTTGGAGGGGTAATGATTTAGACTTGTTTTGCAGCCACAGGACCTTGGCACCTTGCAGTCACTGAGTCAACCATGACTTTCTCTGTATACCAAAGTATTCTAGAGTCAAATGTGATTCCATTGTGAGTAACATGACAATGATCCCAAACACCAGCAAATCTACAGCAGAACTGTCTGGGTCCTGTACTGAAGAAGTCAGCACCATCAGAGCTACTGACTCACATCCTACATGCGATGAAGGTGCTGGAGAGATTAGTCTTGGCCCATCTAAGACTCTAAAACATCCCTTGATTCTCTTCAGTTTGCTACAGACCAAATCTGGGAATGGATGGGGAAAGATGGTGGGAAGTTCTTCTATTATCCTCCTCAGTCTCAGCTGCTCCAACTGGAAAATAAATTCTCTATCCTGAACAAACATGATTTCTCCTGACTAACTGATAACTGGATCATCTGTGGTCCATCACGTAAAGATTTCCAGATGCCTCACCTCATACCATCCAGGTACTCTTCATGATGTAAACAACTGCTGTGTGTTGGCACACTTCAGTCTCCACTGTTGTGGTTCATATTGGCACCAACAATCATAAACTGCAGCAATCAGAAAAGAGAATTTTATATGCCTCACTGACAGTATCATGAAAACTGGTAAACAATATGTAATTATTGGACCAGTATCCTCCCTTGTCTTTGTAATGGTAAGTTCAGCAGGACATGGCAGAACAGAAGCTTACAGAAAAGCACCAAGCACTGGGCAACGGCCCGGGACCATGACACCTCCGTCCATCAACAAAAAGTTAACTCTGCATTTCCTTGACCCTATGACATCCTGCAAATCCCAAATCAACTTCTCATATCAAGGTAATAATTAACAACAGACCAGACCAACAACTTGCCAGTAAGCAAGCCTCAAAGACCCAGTGCTCTTGTGCACATTAAACCCACTGTGTCCTAAGCCACAAATGCAACGATCACTCCCTGAAATTTAAAACTTGCACTTCTTAATGTTAGGTCTTTAGCAAATAAGACTTTTATTATTAATTACATCATTATTTGTAATAAACTGAACTTTATGCTCCTATCTGAGGCCTGGTTTTATAATACTGGGAACATAGAGCTCACTAACTAAGCTCACTTGCACACTAATTATGGTTTTGAATATTGCACCCATACAAACAGGAGGGGGTGGTGGGATCAATGTTTTATATAAAAACATTTTTAGTTGTAAATATGAACACTGGCATGCTCAAAAGAGTGTTCTTTATCCTTTAGATGCAGAAGCACAGCTGAGTCTTTTGTTGTCGAGGTGGCTCTTCTATGTTGTGGCATGCATCTGTGGAGTGGCTGTTTGGTTTCTTCAATGTAGAGGTCTAAGCACTCCTCACACTGCACTGCACAGCATGCACTATGTTGCTTAGCTTGCATTTGGGAGTTTTGTCATTGGGATGAACCAGTTTTTGTCTTAAAGTGTGGCAAATATGCAAAAAAAAAAAAAATAAAAGAACGAAAGAAAGAAATCAGAAAGGGGCAAATACTTTTTCATGGCACTCTATCTGCAACATCAACTATCTATAGCCTGCTGACTGTGTTTTGAATTTTCAGAGGTGAATAAAATCATCAGTTTACTCCACTAACAGAGCAGCTGAAATTAGTTTTGTTGGCTTCAAAGTTCAGTGAATCACAAGGTCTCTTTTTCCTGTTGCACCCTCTTTTTCTGCTGACCACAGCAGGTGTCCTGCACGATTACACACACACACACACACTGCTCTCTTACACATACAGATATTTAGTCTTCATACCAAAAGAGAATGGCTAGTAACAGGATCCATGCTGCATTACCTGATCTGCCTAGTCAAAGTGAAGGAGAAAACACAGAACAGAAGGCTTTTGGGAATATTTTCGCAGAATTGGAATCTGTGGATTTGCCTCTTGGAACCACCTTAAGGTAAACTCTTGCAACATCCAAGGCACATTTTTAAAAATATAAATTTCATCTGCTAATGGTGGACTCATTAAGCTAAATTACAAAATTCATCAAGACCAAGAGGAAAAAACAAGTATTTAGAAGCAAGTGGACATGAGCACACTGTTTTGAATAGGACGACTAACATCGCTGAACTGAGTTCAATTACAGAGACATCAAATATGAAAAACTTACCATTATGGGCAGCATTGTGTTCCACTGCATCCAATCTATCATTTCAGGCTTCAATCATAAGTGCAGCTTGATTTAATAAAATAAAACAAAATGAAGCTTTCATGCACTGAAAATTTAAATAAACTCTTTTTGTATGTTTCTGCTTAAAAACTGGCCACAGGAGAACCGAGATTAATCAAAGATAAGCCACTAAAGCTTATATGAAAGGAGGCAACATCATCACCAGTACCGTTTGTATGACAATAAAACTCAAAGTGATTTGGAGGAGATTAGTGTATTGAAATATTGGAATGAAAAAAAAAATGCCGTTATTATAGAAACCATGGGAATCAATTGATTTACACCATATTTCTGATAGGTTTATAAAGAGTCAAAACCCGTGTGGTTTTCCTTGTGGCGTAACATAAGGTTTGACGAACCACCAACTTCACTGTAAGCCACAGGCTATGAGGAAACAGACCTCCAAACGCCGAGGTCAATACAGCTGTAGCGCGCCTCCCACAGGCCGGACCTCACACTGACCCATGCTCCGTTGTAGCTGCAGCGATAGCCGTAATATACACATAACAATCATGGCGGACAATGAAACCCTGGAGTGTATAACGGAGCACGAGCGGATTTTACAGGAAATTGAGAGCACCGACACAGCTTGTGTCGGTCCTACTCTTCGGTAAGAATATATGGCTTCTATAAATGTCCTTGCCAATTATAGATCCTCTGTCTTTGACTGTGTGTCCTACATGATCAGACCTTTTGTTAAAGACTTAGCCTAGCTGCCTTAGCCACTAGCAGGCTAACGCTGGCTATTTTAGCCAGTAGTGTTGAAATGAGGAATGGGGCTAGCTGTCTTGTTGGCGAGCAGGCTAACAATGACCACTGTGAGGTAATGTAATGCTACTTTAGCGTGCTACATTTATGTGGGATTTCCTAGGTTATGTATAGCGGTGGATGACTAGTGACCTGTCAAAAATGTAAACATCATTTGTGGGTGTGGCTGTGGGACTTCACATCCTCATGTCGTTATGCAGATTGCGTTAGCTAACGGCTATTTGGTAACTATATTGGGTAGTTGTTTGTTAAAATGAAAAGAATGACACGACCGGATTAGAGCCCTGACCCCCTGGTGTTCAGCTGTACACACGGAAGCTGGTAGTGACATGAGATGCTGAGTCGCTTAACCTAACATTTTTTTTAACACTGCATTGTCTATATTAGGCAATGAGATGCCAAAGTAGCTTCCGAGGCCACACTGTATGACATTAGTGTGACAAGCTTCTTATAAAGTAACTTTAGCCTCAGTCGAATCCCTCCACCTCTCACACCTGCCCTGTAAACGTGCCTGTGGGCCGTGGCTGTTTTTCAGCATACCTGGGGAAACTGGTGAATATATGCCCTTCAGTAACACCGCTACCTAGCTTTCTCAGCTCGTCCCCTTATCTTTTATTCTTCTGTGATGTTATCAACGCTGTCTTTTCTCCATCAACACAACTAGGCAGTTTGGTTGGATGATCTAACGATGCCCTTTGTGTGGTCATTGGTATTTGCATTGCTAACTGGTTATATGTGAGTGTAGAGCTTAGTAAGAACAAAAATGCTAATTGAATGAATCAAGTTCATAACGTAATTTTTCTTATAGATAGGTAAGTCTTAATTGTATATTGTGCTTGCAGATATTTCCTGGTAAAGTGACATCTTCTGTTCTTTGCTAAGTGCAGCTCCAGTGCTGACTGATTTACTGCAGTGTGTACACCTTTCTGGGTGTGGACTATTACATGGTTTGGTGAACAGAGTTACAAATGTTGTGTGGTGTGACTGACTTATCTTTACATGATGGCAGCAGCTAGTCGTTTACTCCGTTACTAACATTGGCACTTGTCACTGATGTTGTCTTATAAATCATCATAGTGTTAGACCTTTGCCAAAACCAGTTCCTTTCATTTTATTTATGTGCCGTATTATAATCAGCTTATTTTGAAGAAAACATTTTATTAAATGCAAAAATAAACAATTGCAAATCCTGTAATGTCAAATACAATAAGGTATACATACAGCCTAAAGTAGGGCTTAAAATAAAATATCCTTTACTCTGTCTTCTTACATTAAGGGGAGGCGAAAAGAGATCTGACAATATTGTATGTCCTGAATGAGGTAGATTTGGTGTGTGTTCACATGTTTTTGTGTGTGCACATATGCGTGTCTGCTTGTTGAAGTGTGCAATGAAGAACAGTGAGCATATCAGCATTCTCAGACCTGAGCTTGTCCTGTGCTCGATGCAGTGTTTCCTGCTGCTGAAAACAGACATTGTGATGTTGTTGATGTTAGTAATTAAAGTTAATAATTAACGTTAATAGTAATTCAGTTTACAGCCTAACCCAATACCGCTGGGCTTGTTTCTGCTTAGATCCCTGCAGACTAAGTTAGCTGTTCATCTTCTGTAGCTTTACAATAGATTTTCCACTGTGTAAAACAAACGGTGATGAATGGGAGCAGCTGAAAGGTTCACTTTTCTTAATATTGGAGTTTGTTGAACGGGGTGTTTGATGAAGAGCTCCTGCCAGCTTTTTCCCAGTAAAGGTTTTAATGGTAACTCCAGTAACAAGTGCCGTCTTGGACGCTCTGCCTCTCTACTTTTCACGGTATGTGTGTAGACAGACTCCACGTTGAACTATGACATCAGCATTATTGCTGTTGTAATCAGTCTTTTGTTGAAAAACTGGGGACTGCTTTGGCTTAATGTAATTTTTTTTTATTCACATGCATGCTCCTGAAATTTCTACTGCAGGTCTATTTTTAGTTACAATGTGGGGTGAAACGCTCTACAGTCATGCTTTAAATGAAGCATTGGCAAATAATTTCCATCAAGGATTTTTTGTAATTGAGTAGCTCAATGAAACACTGCAGCCCCACTGCCCACCCACCCAAGATAATAGGCTATATAAGTGGGACAGCTTAAACCTATAACAATGAATGATTTAGCCTACTGTAATTAATGACCACAAGAAATATTGGACCTACACTTACCAAACTTCATCTGCAGATAGCTTATAACCAAAGCAAGGTTTGGATTTTATATGGGATCACTGGTTAAATCTCGTTTTTGTTTTTTTCATATCCACTTCAGATCTAAGAAATGGTTTGAAAGATTTTGATGAAACCTTGCATGATTAGTTTCCATGTCAAGACATTATGCAGAGATCAACTCCTAGAGGTCAAGGTTACATAATTATAAATTCTTTGTTTTTCATTTGACAACGAACAGGGTTAATACTGTATGATGAGATGAGTGTATTTTGCCCCACTAGGTAGGGCCCTTGTTATGGTTTGCATTGTTCTAATCTTTATTAAAATAATAATTATGCACATATATATATATATATATATATATATATATATATATATATATATATATATATATATATATATATATATATATATATATATAGAGGTCATTTTTCAAGTATCCAGTATTTTCCTGGGTATGGGTAATGAGTTTGAAGTTTAAGTAGTGTGACTTTGAAATTTTTTTGCCTTCAGCACAGACATTCATTCCTATGGGTTTGCCATAGGTCCTGAATTCCATTTTTTGCCATACAGGTATATCAGTTTTGAGGATTAACCCCCTTGATAGGCATATTCTGCACATTCATGTTTCTACTGGTTGGCTCTCACATGTTGATACACCCTGTAATTTCAGGCACAGCTATCTGTGTTAAAGTAGTGAGTGTGTATGTGTGTATATACACATATTTACCTTCCAATACGTCCCCCAGAAAGAATTCCTCATCGTATGCCGCTGCAACTGGGACTTCCTGTTGTGAGAATGAGTACTGAAAATTCCAGCTCTCCTCATCACTAGACTGTGCTGCAGATTAAGAATCTGATTCTAAAAACTCATCATTGGAGTTCTGTATTTCTAAGTTTCCCTTAGAGCCACTATTATCACATATTTCATCTTGCTTTCTCTTTCTTGCACATGGAGGAGGATGAGCACCAGAAGTGACAATTGAAAGATTGCTTCACTATGACCAAGCAATCATCTTTCTTCCCCAGAACTTTGCTTATATATTTGATCTCATTTTTAATGCTCATCTGCTTTTTGAGATTGTCCTCCTGCCAGTACCCTCTGCACATTAACTACATTCATGCAAGGGACCCCAATGGGCAATTATGCTGGCTGTTATCTTTTTCAGCTTTTTCCCTTTTCCTTATTTCTGTGGGACTCTTCAAGTCTGGCTAAGGTTTCTCCTTGACATTTTTTTCCTTCCTGCCAGTATTTTGAATTCAAAGAAGAACTTTGGGACCCATCAAATTGCAGCAAATGCTTACGTTCCGCAGGGGATTTTTCTGTGTGCCAATGGGAAATTGTAGGATTTCTCTTTACCATTTGTAGAGTGGAATGGAAAAAAGTGAAGCATTTCTACGTTTGTACATTGACTTCTTGTACAGACTTTTTTCTTGTTTCTTGTTGATTCTACATCTGTCGCTCTTTGTGACAAACTTTTTTTCCCAGATATTTCAGAAGACAGTTATTTTTTCATTATTCGCAGAGTATAAATCACTTACTTCATCAATCATAGCTTTCACATCATCTAGTAATGTTGAAATATCTTCAACAGCAACAGGAGTAAAGCCTGCAGATCTCGTCTCACCACTATCTAAAGTCATCTGTTTTCCAATGATCTTGTTCTCGTCACCGGAGGTTCCATGTAGCCATTTACTCACACACTGAATAACTTTTTTTTACACATGCAAATACTACCTCACATTCTCCAATAACTCCATGGCATACAACTCGGCTTCATCTGTGAATTTATTATACACGGTGTCTCTGGTTAGTTCTGATTCATTAGAGGTATTATCATTGTCAGGTATGTCTGGCCTGCCTCTGCTAGGATCACCACCAGTTCCATCATCAACACCTCGATATTCATTTGGTAGTAAATCTGGATCACAAGGGACTAAAGCTTAATAAATTTGGATCAGTTTGAGTGACACTTTCAGGTAGGATCTTTCAGTATGTTGTGGCAGTGCACTAGAATGGGGAAAAAATGTATTTGGTCTAAATAACTTTGTCCTATTTCTTCTTAGTATTATTAGTCATGATGACTGGTAAAGGAAATCAAATGCAGGACATATTCATCACTATTGTGCACATCACACTGTGACTATTAAAGACATTAGCACATGTGAACAACAGACTATTAAATCACAACTCCAGGTCACCAGAACCCGTTCGTGTGATATTTCAATGCCAAAATTCTGAAAATGTGACTGTATTTATTTTTCTAGTATCGTAGGCACTATAGTCAGTGTATGCACTCAAGTTTCAATTTGTTATTTATCCCCCAACCCTAATTAAAAGTAATGTTTTGCATTCTGTCGATTAAACAAAATTTTGTAAAAGAAAAGGATAATCACTAAAGGAAATAATTTTTTGCTGCTCTTAATTTAGTATCTGGTGTCAGATAGGGCCGCAACGATTAGTCAAAATTGTCGACAATAAAAATAGTTGACGACGAATTTAATTGTTGATAATAGTTGTTTTTTATTACTGGTGATTTTTTTTTTTTTTTTAACGTAGTGAGACATCTTCCTGTCCTGTCCGTCTATCTCTGGCGAGCTTCACATATGCGCAGTCCGGTTGTTAAGTGATGACGTAGAATTCAATTTCCGGGTCCAAACTGTCAGGTGATCAATTTTCGGCAATGCTGTGTCCCTGATTGTTTTAACGCGAAAAAAATACACTCAGCTTTGATTTTACCGATGAGAAAGAGAAGCGGAAATGGCTGCAGTTGTTAAGGTATGTTACAATCATCTTTAATAGTGACCAGTCATCGGTTATACCATTGCTGTTTATTTAGAAGCATTTGGACCCAGAAAAGACGTCAGACTTAAAAAAAAAAAAAAAATATATATATATATATATATATATATATATATATATATATATATTTTTTTTTTTTTTTTAATGGTTGGAAAAATGGACCATTAAAGTTATATCAGCAGCAAACCTAAAAAGTTTGAATGAAGTATGTGATTACTACCACATTTTAAATAACCTTATGCAAAATGTAAAAGCTGATAGCTAAATAAGTGCCATTTTATAATTGTGTGATTCATTATCCGATTAGTCGACTAATCGTTTCAATAGTTGATGACTAATCGACTATCAAAATAGTCGTTAGTTGCAGCCCTAGTGTCAGATACTAACTTCCACTTGTCCCTTGGTAGTTGAGCTGACCAAGGATGAAAATTTGATTAGGTGAAGCGGCTGATTTGTTTAACAAATTGTCTTCAACTGCTGATCAGTCTGTAGCTCCACTGAATTCCTGTCTAAGGGGAGTCTGGTATATCAAACCAAGAGTAAACTGGAGATTTCAATTCTAAAAAAAAAATTACTCATAAAACATTTTAGAACAAACAAAATTAAAAATTAAGGCCGGACTTAGCGAGGATGGGAGGACACATTGTGATCATTTTACAAGTGTACTTGTTGACCTCATGGCTCAGCTCCAGTGTATTTTTTACTGCCTTTCACTGTGAGTAATATTTACAATGGAAATTGCAGAATTACTCCTAACATACCTAATTACTAGATTTCTAAATTAAAAAAAAAAAATAAAATAAGATTATTAAAAAAGTGTTTTTAAGCACTTTGGTAAAAATGCTCTGCTATAAAAGGAGCATTAATGTGAAATAGTTTGGAAAGATTGCAGAAAAGGCTGGACTCATTTGTTCATTAATTTACATTAGAAGGTGGTAAAGAACTGTACACCACTATATTGAAATAAATACTGTGTACTGGTCCTGAATGCTAACCTGCAACATACATGTGCTGAATAAACTATATTATAATAAATCTAGAGGTGCTGATCACTGTTATATTGTCTTTACATCTAAAGAACACCTCCCACACCATCAGTCTTCATGACCATTATTAGTCATCTAACATTCATAGACTTGATGATCCATTTCATACAGTCTAACAAGCTTCACAAAGTTATAAGCACCATCAGGTAGCACAAACTTTATCCCTTTTTATAAAAAAATCAATACACAAAAACATTTAGACAGCTGTATGGCTTTATTTGTATTCTATTAGACTCCCAACACTTACAATAGATATCTGGTGTTTAGAATATAGCTGAATAAATACTAAAAACATAAAATTTGATCAGGCTTCAGACAAATATGTTCTTGTCAGGAACATATTTGTCCCTCTAGTTTTTCCATTTCTTTGTTAATTCCCTCACAGCCATAGTTTCAGCAATCTCCCTCCAGGAATTTACTGACATTTGTGAGTTTTTGCATTGATGGTACGATTATTATTCCTTATATTTAGACGATGGTTGTTACTAATGTTAGAGCTTTGTTTAAAAAATAAATAAATAAATAAAGCTTAAGTTACATCTTCTAACAACAGCCAACTCCGGCAAAAACAGCAGCTTACTACAGAAAAATTCACTGACCCGTATCAGCTGTCCCGAAGACATAGACGCTTCATATCTGGCATTTTGACAGCTGAGGTAAACAATGGACTGAAAACCTACACTTTGATGAACGCAGTGATGAAGGTGACTCAGAGCTGAAAACATAAATTAATGATTTGGCACATATCAATTTTTTTTTATTACCGCTTTATTGTTAAGTGTTGATGTTACACATCCCAAAAACAGCTGCTATTAACTAACACCACACGTTCAATGGAAAGTCGGTTTGAATTTGAATACTCATCACTGGTTTGTCTGTCATGTCACCCTGCTTGTGTTTGAAGAAATTATTATGTTGTTGTTGGTTTAAAATGTATTTAAACTGTTCTGCTGAGTGATTAATATTGTGTGGGTAACTGAATTTTTAAAGGATCATTGTGGCACTGTGACAAAATGCTCAATGTATTTAAATAAATGCAAAATGAGAGAATTTTCTCACCAAAACCAAAAAGCAGTACAACAGTAAATGTAGCAAACAAACATAGCAAGTATAACATAGTGTGAGTATACACAGCAGTAATAACAAAAAAAAAATGAAGATAAGATATTAAAAACAAAAATGTCAAGCGAATTAACATTTTATAAATTAGTGAGAAATATGTAAAAATGTTTAATTCCTTCTTCTTCATATCATTAATATCATTGGTGATAGTTGATTGTCTAAAAAATAAAACGAGACTTTAAGGAGGGAAAGAAAACTAACAAAAAAAATAATTTTTCGTTGACTTTTTTACAGGATGCTTTCCTACACCTGAAGATAATAAAGAATATTAATGACAACAATAATATTAAACCAAAATGTTTTGCAGTGACTTTTGTTAAATATTACTTTTAAAATGTTTGTTAAAGACCACAAAACATTTAGATATTGCATGAATAAATATCAGTTTATTTTAATTGTTGTAGCCCGACTAGCCCCCCCCCCCCCCCCCCCCCCCCCCCCCCCCCCCCCAGTTTCAATACACAAGAGAATGATCAGGGGGTCCAAGTATCCAGTTATAAGAATTTTTCTGTGGAAGGCTGTATGTAAAGTAGCCTTTGTGCACCTGTTCTTCAGTAGATTCTCATCAGCAGTAACTTGATGCATAACAGTGAAAATAATGTAGAGACATGCTGATAATCTTTCACGTTGCTTAACTGCTCCAGTCTGCATGAAAAAAAGATGCCCACACTTAAATCTTTGGCAGTTAAAGGAAAGAGCAGTTTAAATAAACTGTGTGCTCCCTTCATCTGAACTTGTGAAAAGCCTGGACATCAGCAGTTGTTTTAGAAGAACAAATATCTGCTTTTTTAGTATAATAATGTATTTAGAATTCTGTGGGAGAAAGAATGTCCAGAATTTATTTGTTAGAAAAGAAAGAACAGAACTTCATTATCCATCACATTGGGAGATGGTGATTGGCTCACTAAAAAAAGAAAACAGCCCTTGAGATTTAAAAAAAAAAAAAGAAAGAAAATCTAGTTTTCACATCAGGTTACCAGTCTATTGCACGATTATTAGTTATCAGTTAAGAAAAAAAAGTAACAGCAGACTCAGAATAAATAAATAAACAAACAGTTTATTTAATTCATCTAGATAATTTGCGCTATTTTGATATCAGTGAGACTGCTGTTATTTACAGTCATGCTAGTTTCTCATTTCCTCCTCTGGCTGCACCTCCTGTTACCCAACAGATTACAAGTAGAGAGACTGATGAAGTGAAATAATATTAATGGAGTTGTGGACATTTCACATTACGTTCCAGACAGTAAGAGCTAGTGTGAGAGAGAAAGCATTGTCATCATTGTCGTCACGTTTGTCATGTGCGGAGAACGTTAGAGACACAATAGAAACATCCATTCATCCATGTTGTTTTGGGTCGAGGAGCCACAGCCTGAGCAGTGAAGCTCTGACCTTCCTCTCCCCCAGCCTCCTCCTCCTCCTCCCCCTGATTCACACTTCAGTGCTGGCTCTTTGTAGAGCTACGATGTAACATATGTAGGTGGCTGATGTTGTTGCTGGCGTTTGTGTGTGTGCAGGTCGTGTCCCTGTGTTTGGCGATGCTGACCAACAGAAACATAAAATGCTGGGACTTCTTCCCTCCTGGGTCCTACTCTTTGCTGTGCTCAGTTTTTTTTTTAAAGGTGCAAACACATTTGTCTCTAGTTTTTTTGCTTCTTTGTACAAACTTGGGGGAAGTAGCCGGAAATGAAGAAAATGACGGTGTTCCTCAGGAGGTGCACTTCAGGTTAAGTTGTAAAATTTCAAAAATAACTAACAATATTAGACCTAATAAAAATATCAGGCCAAGATAACAGAGTTATGGCATTTTTCTATCATGATATCTGCAGTTCCATCTGATGGCAGATGGCTGCGTAACATTTGGGAGAACCATTTGAACTGAGCATTAATTAAAATCTAGTCCTGCACATCCCTACTGACCACAGTTTGACCTTATATTAAAATCTACTACAAACATACAGATCAAAGCTGTTGGTTTAGCTAGAGTGACAAGCCTCCATTCCTCCAATCTCATTGTACATCCTGTATAATGACAATAAAGGCATTCTCTATTTCTATACTGTGTCAGTTCTCCACTAGCAACCAGCGCACTGCTGCTGATGTGTGGTATTGTAAACTATATACAACAAAATGAATGAACTGGATGCAAATCGGTACAGTATTGCTAATATCCAATCCAGTTATTGGGTCAGTGCATCCCTGAGAAATACTAATAAATCCCCTTGAAAGAGGAATAAGAATAATAGTAATAATATAAATAGCAATCAAAAGTAAATTCAAACTAATAATAAATTAGTTCTGTCTTACTTATAATAAAATCTAAACTGAAGCATGTAAACCCTCTAAAAACTTGGATTAAATGTTGAAGCCTCGACCAGTAGCTGTTGTTATTGAATAAATAAACATCTTTAAAGAAATACTGTTCTTATTTGAACAAATACCCATCAGACTATGGTGTTAAACTTGCTGTGCTGAAAGTGGATACTTCACAAAAAATGTGTCTGCACATCCGTGGCAGTTGAGGCGATTACCACACATACTTGTGCAAACATGTAACTCTTTGGAAGTGAATTAAGTTGAATCAAAATGATAAGTGATGTGACTTCTGACTGGGGTTTGTTTTGTTGACTTTTCTGTCACCTGCCGAGAGGCAAGGAGATACTTAGGGATCACTTTTCCATTGTCTGTCAGTCATCACGCTTTCAGTATTGCAGTAACTGTGCAACATATTGACTTCAAACTTGGAGAATAGACATGTATTGAAGAGTACAACTGCAGAGCACAAGAACCATAACCCTACCTCCTCCTATACTGGTTTAATCACTGGGCATTCTAAATTGCCAATAGGTGTGAATGTGAGTGCGAATGATTGTCTGTCTCTCTCTGTTAGCCCTGAGACAGACTGGCAGCCTGTAGAGCAGGTGCCATCAACTGCATTTGTCCAAGGGCCGGAGTTTTTCTCGGCAGACGCTGTGAGGGCCAGATGCTCTCGTGAAGTAAAGTAAAATTAATATTGTATTCTAAGTAACATATTATCATTTGATATATCAGTTTTTAATGATGACGTCTTGCACTTACATGCTGTTATGGAAACACAGCAGTTCTCATAGATATAATGAGCACAGAAACAATAAACTGTTAAATGAGAACAACAGTTTATTTATGCACAATCTGCTTTTCAGGAGCCGTTTTTGTTGTTGATAAATAAATATAGGAACATATGAAGAGTTCAGATGCAAAACCCTCTAAATCTGCCTGGACACTAAATCTGGATCTTATGGTAAAGTTCAGTAATTTCATTTTACAGGCAATGGTGAAGAGCCTTTTTTCCAAAAATGTAAATATAGTAATTTACCTACTTTTTAACGAATAATATTTTGTTTTGTGGCAAAACCAGCTAAATCTTCACTCCATCCTCTGCACAGTGTGAATGAAGCCAAAAGGCCCAAATATTGGACTATGATTAAAAAGATTTATACACATAGATTCACACAGTACAACCACAATGGCAAAAAATAGCAGCACATTTATTTTAACAATAACAGAATAGTATATACTAGGCCGTGGGGTTTGTGACAACCGAGGGATGCATACGGACCCGCATGCAGGTACACGCCGAGCCGTTGAGCCACCTACCCGTCCTGTCCCCCCGGGAGCAGACCGTGTGAGAGACCCTCACAGCAAAGGAGATGGGAGCTCCACGCAGGCTGGGGAGTACGCTCGGCAGCCAGTAATGATCCTCCTGCAGGTTCACCTACGGAAATCTCATTAAGACTTTTACTTCCTTTAGTTAGATAAATTTGATTGCTGAACATTTTTTCTACACAAAACAAGGCTGGACTCACCTTGTGTTTACAATCTGATCACCACCAACTAAAGCTGGCTCCTCAGTCCAGCACAGTGTTGAAAATACTTGGTCACATGGGCAGATCTTGCATTCTGATTGGACATGGAGGCTTTTGGGCAATGGGAAGTGGCATTTTGAGGCTTTTGATCAGGGGTCTCAAACTCGCGGTCCGCATCTGGCCACGCCCCCTACTTCCGGTCTGCGATTTGATGTCAAAAATATGACAATTTGGCACTTTAACTTACTTTTTTGACATTTCGCTAACTCCTCTTAATTGGAGGGGAAAGCGAAATGTCAATTAAGGGTCAAATTGTCATATTTTTTACATCAAATTGCGGACCGGAAGTAGGGGGCGTGGCCGATTTTGAGACCCCTGCTTTTGATAATTCAGACTAGGGTATTTAATAACAACAATAACTTTGTCACATACATGCAGTTAAATGCAGTCTCTGCATTTAACCCATCATACATGCAGTATGTAGCACACACAGCACATGTGGGACAGGGGGCAGCTAGAGAGCGCCGGGGGGCAACCTGGGGGGGTTAAGGGCCATGATTAAGGGCCCACAATGATGCAAGTCCAAGGATTCAGACCAGCATCCTCTCAGTGATAAACCCTCTTCTTCTCCTCTAGTCCACCACTCCTCCTGTGTAGAAACTCTTCATAGTTTTTCCTCCTCACTAGGCTGGTCTTGATTTCAGTAATATTCTTGCCCTATGGCAGCTAGGGAGAGGCTCCAGCTACCCCACGACCCTGAATTGGATAAGCAGAAGAAAATGGATGGATATTCGTCTCTGGCTCTCTTCCACAGTGTGTCATGGCAGATGGCTGCCCCTCCCTGAGCCTGGTTCTGCCGGTGCTTTAATAAAGGGAGTTAAAAGGGAACTTTTCCTTCCCACTGTCATCTGATTGTTGGGGTCTTTCCTCTTGAAATATAAATCACCTTGAGGCAACTGTCATTGTGATTTGGCGCTATATGAATAAAATTGAATTGAATTGTATATGTGTTTAAGTACAGCAACTTTAATAGGTTATTTATCACATTTATCACAGAGAACAAGATCATGGAGACAAGCTGTGGAAATGATCTTTCTCAAAGGGTGGCTGGCCTCTCCCTTGGAGAGGGACAGGGTGAAGAATGCAGTCATTCGGAGTCAGCTCATTAGACATGTGACCCTCCCGTCTCTGGACAGCTGACAATGAGCCAGCTGTAAAAAGCTGTTCAAAAGCTAACATCATGCTAGCTAACATAAGGCTTGAATGCCCTAAAATTACACTTTCCCTCTGATAAAAAGTTTGATTACATTCTTACATTGGATGAGAACGGATCTGCTAATTGCAAAGTCTGACAACATCAGAGCTTCTTAAAAGAACAAAAAACAAAAAAGCTTCAGTAACACCATCTAACAGCGGCCAACTCCACTGACCCGTATCACCTGTCACAATAACATGGACGCTTTATAACATGGAAAGCTGAAAATTTGAGGTGACTCAGAGTTAAAAACATAAAATATTGATTAAGATTAATGATTAATAATGATGCAGATTTTTTTTTTTAAATCCCCAATTTATTGTTAAGTGTTGATATTACTCAAGTATGTTAAAATGTAGTGTGTACAAAAATATGTTTATACACATACAGTAGCAGAAACTTGCTAGCTGCCCACGGCTGTTATGGGCCACAGAGATATCTGTACACACACTATGTTGACAGTTACAGCAGATCATAAAGCTTGTGATTGCCAAAAATAACTATTAACTAACACCACACGTGAAATGGAAAGTCAGTTTGAATTTGAATACTCATTATAGGTTGTCATGTCACTCCGTACTTGAAGAAATAGTTATGTGATGGTGGTGTGTTTCTTTGGTTTGTTTTTGTAAATGCATTTAAACCGTTCTGCTGAGTGACTAATATAGTGTGAGTGATTAATATTGTGTGGGTAACTGTATTTTTAAAGGATCATTGTGGCACTGTGACAAAATGTATTTAAATAAATGCAAAATGAGAGAATTTTCTCACCAAAACCAAAAAGCAGCACAACAGTAACTATAGCAAACAAACATAGCAAGTATACGGCAGTGTGAGTATACACAGCAGTAGTAACAAAATGAAAACAAAATATTAAATACAAAAAATGTCAAGCAAAATAAGATTTTATACATTGAGAAATATGAAAAAAATGTTTAATTGCTTCTTAATATCATTAATATTTTAATAGTTAAAGTAAAACTAGTAAACCTAGTGGTTTAAATGTTTTAGCTGATTGTCTAAAAAATAAAACGAGACTTTAAGGGGGGGAAAAAAATCATTTTTTGTTGGCTTTTTTACAGGATGCTTTCCTACACCTGAAGATAATAAAGAATATTAATGACAACAATAATATTAAACCAAAATGTTTTGCAATGACTTTGCAGTGACTTTTGTTAAATAATAGTTTGAAGCCGTAATTTTAAAATGTTTGTTAAAGACCACAAAACATTTAGATATTGCATGTATAAATATCAGTTTTGAGAGGGGCTCTATTTTTTATTTTAATTGTTGTAGTATGAATAGAGTTTTGTTACATTAATTCTATAACAGACAGTTAATATTCTCAGTAGAGTTATGTTTCAATACATAAGAGGGAGTCCAAGTTTCCAGCGGAAGGCTGTATGTAAAGTAGCCTTTGTGCACCTGTTCTTCAGTAGATTCTCATCAGCAGTAACTTGATGCATAACAGTGAAAATAATGTAGAGACATGCTGATAATCTTTCACTTTGCTTAACTGCTCCAGTCTGCACGAAAAAGATGCCCACACTTAAATCTTTGGCAGTTAAAGGAAAGAGCAGTTTAAATAAACTGTCTGTGTGCTCCCTTCATTAACAACAAATATCTGCTTTTTTGTAGCGAGAAAAATCATTGTCATCATCTGAGCTTTTCAGTCACATCAAGTCCCTTGACCACAGATAGATAGATAGATAGATAGATAGATAGATAGATAGATAGATAGATAGATAGATAGATAGATAGATAGATAGATAGATAGATAGATAGATGTGTATTTTATTGTCCCCACGGGGAAATTTGTCTTGGACATCATACGCTAAACAATCTGCTTCCACAATTAAATACACTACAAACAATAAAAACCATGTCAACATCACATATTGTTCAATAAGAAAACAAATATTGCACATACCCATACACATTCCAGCGAGTGAACAGACCAGTAAATGGGACCAGAACATCAGAAACATTGATTGATGTAAGAACGAATGAATGAAACATAAGTTTGACCTTATATTAAAATTTGCTGCAAACATACAGATCAAAGCTGTTGTTTTAGCTTGAGTGAAAAGCCTCCATTCATACTATGGCAGTTCTCCACTAGCAACCGCACACTGCTGCTGATGTGTGGCGCTGTAAACAGCATACAACAAAGTGAGTGGATTGGATGCAGACTGGGACGTATTGCTAATATCCAGTGAAGTTAAAGGATTAGTGCATTCCCAAGAAATACTAATAAATCCACTTGAAAGAGGAATAATCATAATAGTAATAATAATGATAATTAAAGCCGCAAGCGGCGATAATAGGCCCTCGCCGGCCGCCGGCCAGGTGCTGGTGCCGATTTGAACCCAGCTTTTCCAGCCGTGCCTATTGTAGCGGGGTTTTTTTTGCTGCCACATATGAGAAACTGCAATGGATGTATTGACTTTATCAAAGAAAAAGATGCCATATTCTGGGCATCGCCATGGCAACGCCTTACACATTACAGTATTTTCACCTGTAGGTTTTATGTTCAGGGAGATGTGGACAATGCGTGTACCAAATTTCAGGCATTTGTATGCATTTTTGAGAAAGCAAGGGTCATTTTTCCATCGCAGAAATTTCACATTTTTTCCCATAGGGATAAAATGGGGCAGTTTTGGCATCGTCATGGGAACAGCGTCTAAAATATGACATAGGTGTGATTGACTTTTTTGATCAGGCTGACATCAGCAATCTGTGTACCAAATTTAATGTATTTCGGGCAAAGTAAGCAAAAACTTTAGAATGGGGGATTTTTCGCTTTTTCCCATTAGAATAAAATGGGGCATTTCGGGCTCCGCCATGGCAACGTGTTAGAAAATAGAGCATGGGTGTGATTGGCTTTTTTGATGAGGATGACGTCAAGAATGTTGACACAAATTTTCATGCATTTCAGTGAAACTAAAATTGTGGACCTCCATACAAACTTTTGTTTGCTTCTGTAGGGGGCGCTATTGCAACTAGAAACTTGATTCCCTAATTGTGGGTTCAGGCCGGGTCAGTAAACAAGTTATTAAATTTTGAGGCTGATCGGCCTAAGATTGTGCGAACGAATGCACAAACAAAATTGCAGCGAGAGACAAAAACGAAGACCAAATTCATGCGGTTGCCATGCCAACACCGTTGAATATTCTATAAAACCTCGCACATCTTTTGATGCCCAACTTGTGAAGATGTTCCTGAGCGATTTTGGTGCCAGTCGGTTTAATGCCCTAGGACAAGTTAATTCAAGTACGAGGTGTGCAAAAATGCTGACTCTGCGCTTCACAAACTTCAATTCAAGATGGCCGACTTCCTGTTTGTTGTCCGGAGTTGTTGTAATATATTTTTTTGTTGGGTTTCACAAGATATCCGTTTGATCCGAATTTCATGACTCTTGGGCTAACTTTACATGGCAAGGCCTCCCATAGGCGCAATGTATTTTGATATTGACAGGGGGCGCAGTTGCACTGGTTTTTTGAGTTTTTTAATGGCGATATTAAAAAACAAAATTTTTCACCGGTCCTGAATTTTGTGCAAAAATTGGTGCGTTTTCGTAAATGTTCAGGGGGTCAAATTTGCGATCATTTGCGGAAAAGAAAAATAATAATAATTAAAGCCGCAAGCGGCGATAATAGGCCCTCGCCGGCCGCCGCCCAAGCGCCGTTGCCGATTTGAACCGTGCTTTTCCGGCCGTGCCAGTTTTAGCCGTTTTTTTGGCTGCTACATGTGAAATTTTGAAATGCATGAATTGTCTAACTCAACGAAAAAGATGCCATATTCTGGGCATCGCCATGGCAACGCTTTACACATTACAGTATTTTCACCTGTAGGTTTTATGTTCAGGGAGATGTGGACAATGCGTGTACCAAATTTCAGGCATTTGTATGCATTTTTGAGAAAGCAAGGGTCATTTTTCCATCGCAGAAATTTCACATTTTTTCCCATAGGGATAAAATGGGGCAGTTTTGGCATCGTCATGGGAACAGCGTCCAAAATATGACATAGGTGTGATTGACTTTTTTGATCAGGCTGACATCAGCAATCTGTGTACCAAATTTCATGTATTTCGGGCAAACTAAGCAGAAACTTTAGTATGGGGGATTTTTCGCTTTTTCCCATTAGAATAAAATGGGGCATTTCGGGCTCCGCCATGGCAACGTGTTAGAAAATAGAGCATGGGTGTGATTGGCTTTTTTGATCAGGATGACGTCAAGAATGTTGACACAAATTTTCATGCATGTCAGTGAAACTAAAATTCTGGACCTCCATACAAATGTTTGTTTGCTTCTGTAGGGGGCGCTATTGCACCTAGAAACTTGATTCCCTAATTGTGGGATCAGGCCGGTTCAGTAAACAAGTTATTAAATTTTGAGGCTGATCGGCCAAAGATTGTGCGAACGAATGCACAAACAAAATTGCGGCGAGAGACAAAAACGAAGACCAAATTCACGCGGTTGCCATGCCAACACCGTTGAATATTCTATAAAACCTCGCACATCTTTTGATGCCCAACTTGTGAAGATGTTCCTGAGCGATTTTGGTGGCAGTCGGTTTAATGCCCTAGGACAAGTTAATTCAAGTACGAGGTGTGCAAAAATGCTGACTCTGCGCTTCACAAACTTCAATTCAAGATGGCCGACTTCCTGTTTGTTGTGCGGAGTTGGTGTAATATATTTTTTTGTTGGGTTTCACAAGATCTCCGTTTGATCCGAATTTCATGACTCTTGGGCTAACTTTACATGGCAAGGCCTCCCATAGGCGCAATGTATTTTGATTTTGACAGGGGGCGCAGTTGCACTGGTTTTTTGAGTTTTTTAATGGCGATATTAAAAAACAAAATTTTTCACCGGTCCTGAATTTTGTGCAAAAATTGGTGCGTTTTCGTAAATGTTCAGGGGGTCAAATTTGCGATCATTTGCGGAAAAGAAAAATAATAATAATAATAATAATGGAGAACGCCAACGATTCCAATAATGCGCCATTCCAGTCACCTTCATATATACGTTTTCGGAAACGTCTCGACACGACCCACGTTGCCGTGAGGTCCATGGTCAATGACGAGCGCGTTGCGCTCGTCATTGACCCAATTTCATCGCGCAAGCTAGCTGATGACGCTAACGATTTCAATTATGGGCTGCTCCATTCACCCCCATATATACGTTTTCGAGAAGCGTTCGACCTGACCTACCTTGTTTGAGGGTCCGTTGTCACAGTCGAGCGCTTCGCGCTCGACTGTGACCCTTTTTCGTTTTTCGCGCGAGCAAATACAATAGGCTCCTCGCCGATCACTTCGTGAGGCTCGGGCCTAATTAAAGCCGCAAGCGGCGATAATAGGCCCTCGCCGGCCGCCGCCCAGGTGCTGGTGCCGATTTGAACCCAGCTTTTCCAGCCGTGCCTATTTTAGCCGGGGTTTTTTTGCTGTCACATCTGAAAAACTGCAATGGATGTATTGACTTTTTCAAAGAAAAAGATGCCATATTCTGGGCATCGCCATGGCAACGCCTTACACATTACAGTATTTTCACCTGTAGGTTTTATGTTCAGGGAGATGTGGACAATGCGTGTACCAAATTTCAGGCATTTGTATGCATTTTTGAGAAAGCAAGGGTCATTTTTCCATCGCAGAAATTTCACATTTTTTCCCATAGGGATAAAATGGGGCAGTTTTGGCATCGTCATGGGAACAGCGTCCAAAATATGACATAGGTGTGATTGACTTTTTTGATCAGGCTGACATCAACAATCTGTGTACCAAATTTCATGTATTTCGGGCAAAGTAAGCAGAAACTTTAGTATGGGGGGTTTTTCGCTTTTTCCCATTAGAATAAAATGGGGCATTTCGGGCTCCGCCATGGCAACGTGTTAGAAAATAGAGCATGGGTGTGATTAGCTTTTTTGATCAGGATGACGTCAAGAATGTTGACACAAATTTTCATGCATTTCAGTGAAACTAAAATTGTGGACCTCCATACAAACTTTTGTTTGCTTCTGTAGGGGGCGCTATTGCACCTAGAAACTTGATTCCCTAATTGTGGGATCAGGCCGGGTCAGTAAACAAGTTATTAAATTTTGAGGCTGATCGGCCAAAGATTGTGCGAACGAATGCACAAACAAAATTGCGGCGAGAGACAAAAACGAAGAACAAATTCATGCGGTTGCCATGCCAACACCGTTGAATATTCTATAAAACCTCGCACATCTTTTGATGCCCAACTTGTGAAGATGTTCCTGAGCGATTTTGGTGCCAGTCGGTTTAATGCCCTAGGACAAGTTAATTCAAGTACGAGGTGTGCAAAAATGCTGACTCTGCGTTTCACAAACTTCAATTCAAGATGGCCGACTTCCTGTTTGTTGTGCGGAGTTGGTGTAATATATTTTTTTGTTGGGTTTCACAAGATCTCCGTTTGATCCGAATTTCATGACTCTTGGGCTAACTTTACATGGCAAGGCCTCCCATAGGCGCAATGTATTTTGATTTTGACAGGGGGCGCAGTTGCACTGGTTTTTTGAGTTTTTTAATGGCGATATTAAAAAACGAAATTTTTCACCGGTCCTGAATTTTGTGCAAAAATTGGTGCGTTTTCGTAAATGTTCAGGGGGTCAAATTTGCGATCATTTGCGGAAAAGAAAAATAATAATAATAATTAAAGCCGCAAGCGGCGATAATAGGCCCTCGCCGGCCGCCGCCCAGGTGCTGGTGTCGATTTGAACTCAGCTTTTCCAGCCGTGCCTATTTTAGCGGGGTTTTTTTTGCTGCCACATATGAAAAACTGCAATGGATGTATTGACTTTCTCAAAGAAAAAGATGCCATATTCTGGGCATCGCCATGGCAACACCTTACACATTACAGTATTTTCACCTGTAGGTTTTATGTTCAGGGAGATGTGGACAATGCGTGTACCAAATTTCAGGCATGTGTATGCATTTTTGAGAAAGCAAGGGTCATTTTTCCATCGCAGAAATTTCACATTTTTTCCCATAGGGATAAAATTGGGGCAGTTTTGGCATCGTCATGGGAACAGCGTCCAAAATATGACATAGGTGTGATTGACTTTTTTGATCAGGCTGACATCAGCAATCTGTGTACCAAATTTCATGTATTTCGGGCAAAGTAAGCAGAAACTTTAATATGGGGGATTTTTGGCTTTTTCCCATTAGAATAAAATGGGGCATTTCGGGCTCCGCCATGGCAACATGTTACAAAATAGAGCATGGGTGTGATTGGCTTTTTTGATGAGGATGACGTCAAGAATGTTGACACAAATTTTCATGCATTTCAGTGAAACTAAAATTGTGGACCTCCATACAAACTTTTGTTTGCTTCTGTAGGGGGCACTATTGCACCTAGAAACTTGATTCCCTAATTGTGGGTTCAGGCCGGGTCAGTAAACAAGTTATTAAATTTTGAGGCTGATCGGCCAAAGATTGTGCGAACGAATGCACAAACAAAATTGCGGCGAGAGACAAAAACGAAGACCAAATTCACGCGGTTGCCATGCCAACACCGTTGAATATTCTATAAAACCTCGCACATCTTTTGATGCCCAACTTGTGAAGATGTTCCTGAGCGATTTTGGTGCCAGTCGGTTTAATGCCCTAGGACAAGTTAATTCAAGTACGAGGTGTGCAAAAATGCTGACTCTGCGCTTCACAAACTTCAATTCAAGATGGCCGACTTCCTGTTTGTTGTCCGGAGTTGGTGTAATATATTTTTTTGTTGGGTTTCACAAGATCTCCGTTTGATCCGAATTTCATGACTCTTGGGCTAACTTTACATGGCAAGGCCTCCCATAGGCGCAATGTATTTTGATTTTGACAGGGGGCGCAGTTGCACTGGTTTTTTGAGTTTTTTAATGGCGATATTAAAAAACAAAATTTTTCACCGGTCCTGAATTTTGTGCAAAAATTGGTGCGTTTTCGTAAATGTTCAGGGGGTCAAATTTGCGATCATTTGCGGAAAAGAAAAATAATAATAATTAAAGCCGCAAGCGGCGATAATAGGCCCTCACCGGCCGCCGCCCAAGCGCCGGTGCCGATTTGAACCGTGCTTTTCCGGCCGTGCCAGTTTTAGCCGTTTTTTTGGCTGCTACGTGTGAAATTTTGAAATGCATGAATTGTCTAACTCAACGAAAAAGATGCCATATTCTGGGCATCGCCATGGCAACGCCTTACACATTACAGTATTTTCACCTGTAGGTTTTATGTTCAGGGAGATGTGGACAATGCGTGTACCAAATTTCAGGCATTTGTATGCATTTTTGAGAAAGCAAGGGTCATTTTTCCATCACAGAAATTTCACATTTTTTCCCATAGGGATAAAATGGGGCAGTTTTGGCATCGTCATGGGAACAGCGTCCAAAATATGACATAGGTGTGATTGACTTTTTTGATCAGGCTGACATCAGCAATCTGTGTACCAAATTTCATGTATTTCGGGCAAACTAAGCAGAAACTTTAGTATGGGGGATTTTTCGCTTTTTCCCATTAGAATAAAATGGGGCATTTCGGGCTCCGCCATGGCAACGTGTTAGAAAATAGAGCATGGGTGTGATTGGCTTTTTTGATGAGGATGACGTCAAGAATGTTGACACAAATTTTCATGCATTTCAGTGAAACTAAAATTGTGGACCTCCATACAAACTTTTGTTTGCTTCTGTAGGGGGCGCTATTGCACCTAGAAACTTGATTCCCTAATTGTGGGTTCAGGTCGGGTCAGTAAACAAGTTATTAAATTTTGAGGCTGATCGGCCAAAGATTGTGCGAACGAATGCACAAACAAAATTGCGGCGAGAGACAAAAACGAAGACCAAATTCACGCGGTTGCCATGCCAACACCGTTGAATATTCTATAAAACCTCGCACATCTTTTGATGCCCAACTTGTGAAGATGTTCCTGAGCGATTTTGGTGCCAGTCGGTTTAATGCCCTAGGACAAGTTAATTCAAGTACGAGGTGTGCAAAAATGCTGACTCTGCACTTCACAAACTTCAATTCAAGATGGCCGACTTCCTGTTTGTTGTCCGGAGTTGGTGTAATATATTTTTTTGTTGGGTTTCACAAGATCTCCGTTTGATCCGAATTTCATGACTCTTGGGCTAACTTTACATGGCAAGGCCTCCCATAGGCGCAATGTATTTTGATTTTGACAGGGGGCGCAGTTGCACTGGTTTTTTGAGTTTTTTAATGGCGATATTAAAAAACAAAATTTTTCACCGGTCCTGAATTTTGTGCAAAAATTGGTGCGTTTTCGTAAATGTTCAGGGGGTCAAATTTGCGATCATTTGCGGAAAAGAAAAATAATAATAATTAAAACCGCAAGCGGTGATATCGGGCCCTCGCACTCCGCGCGCGTCGACCTGTGGCGCTCGTCGACCCGTGCCGCACTCGGAGGTTTTGTGATCGTGATGGGTCTCTAGAAAGTTGAATTCTTTTATAGGAAAAGGTATCTTTTGCTCTCGGCATAGACGCAATGGAATATTTGGGGGTGTGGTCACGGCTCCAGCATGCAAAATAGGGCATGGGTCTGATTGACTTTTTTGATGGGCTGTTTGTCTAGATGATGTGGAGCCAATTTGGTCTCACTGGGTGAAATGCCCTAGGAGGAGTTCATTCAAATAGCAGGCCTGAAAATGGCAAAAATTGACACTTTCAATTGAAGATGCTGGACTTCCTGTAGGGTTTGGAGTATGGCTCCAAGAGACTTTTTTGTATGTCTTAGGATGTTACATGAGTGTGCAAAATTTCAGAGCTGTAGATAAAATGTAACTCAGGGGCTAGCTAAAAAACATGGTATATTATGATATTTAAAGCTGCCAGTAGGGGGCGCTCTAACGTTTATGGACTTTATGCATATCAATGTGTTCAGGGCAGGAGGCTTATCAAATAGATGAGGATTTTGTAAGGAATGGTGAAAGATATTTCATGTATTTCAGAGCAAAACTAATTCTGTGGACGGTCATACAAATTTTCATTTGCTTCTGTAGGGGGCGCTATTGCGCCTACAGTCTTGAATCTGTAGTTATGGATTCAGCCTGGGTGTGTACATGAGTGATTAAATTTTCAGCCTGATCAGACAAAGCATGTGCGAACAAGTGCACAAACAATTTTGGTGGTGAGGGAGAAAAACAAAGGCCAAATTTAATGGCCTGGTGTGACAAGGCCGTTTAATATTTTGTAAAGATTTCCACAATATTTGATGGGCTACTTGTGTAGATGATCTGGAGCCAATTTGGTGTCAGTGGGTGAAATGCCCTAGGACGAGTTCGTTCAAATAGCAGGCGTGGAAATCGCAAAAATTGACACCTTCAATTGAAGATGGCCGACTTCCTGTAGGGTTTGGGGTATGGGTCCAAGAGACTTTTTTGTACGTCTTAGTATGTTACATGAGCCTGTACAGTTTCATACATGTAGATAAAACGTAGCTCCGGGGCTACTCAAAAAACATGCTATTTTAAGATATTCCGAGCTGCCACTAGGCGGCGCTCTAACGTTTATGGACTTTATGCATATGAATGTGTTCAGGGCAGCATGCTTATCACACCACTGAAGTTTGAGCCAGATTGGGCAAGTTGGCTTTGAGTTACAGCCATTTTTGTGTTCATGGCGAATCATCGAACTTTGCCGTCCCATAAGGGTCACGCCCTTTTGTCAAAAAGTCACAGTTTTGAAAACACAGTAAGTCCAACTTCTTAAGGCTTTCCAGGTGAAATTTGAGATGGTTCTGCTAAACCACCTTGGAGCTGGACCTCCAAGTGTAAAATATGACATTTCCTGTTCCCACTAGGTGGCGCTGCGACTGATATTAAATATTGTCATATGTATGTGTTCAGGGGGGCACCCTCATCCTACTGGAGAAGTTTGATGCACATTGGATCATGTAGGTATGAATGAGAGGCAATCAAAATTTCATGGCGAATGATCAAAGTTCAAAGGGGCATAAGGACCCCTCCCCCTTGGCAAAAACTCACCATTTTCGAGATTTAGATTCCCCTGGGGGTGTAGGTTAGACAAACCAAATATGAAGATGATAACGTCTAAAACCTCTGAGTTATTAGAAAAAGCGTGAGGGCTGCAAATCGCCAAATTTGCATAATTAATTCAAAATGGCGGACTTCCTGTTGGGTTTAGGGCATGGCTCCAAGAGGATTTTTTGTGCGCCTGGACATGATATACATGTGTATGAAGTTTCATTCATGTACGTGAAACACAGCGGTGGGGCTCCAGTTTAGGGGGCGCTAGCGAGCCATTTGGGCGCGCCCTTGCCCGAGCCCATTAAAATACTTAAATTTTCACCAGGTGTGACGCATGTGCAAAGTTTCATGAGTTTTTGAATATGATAAAGCCCCCAAAAAGCCAATTCATTTGCCTGAATAATAATAATAAAAATAAAAAAAATAATAATAATAATAATAAAAAAAAAAAAAAAAAAAAAAAAAAAAATAATAAACGAAGCAATTACAATAGGGCCTTCGCACAGTTCGTGCTCGGGCCCTAATTAAAGCCGCAAGCGGCGATAATAGGCCCTCGCCGGCCGCCGCCCAGGTGCTGGTGCCGATTTGAACCCAGCTTTTCCAGCCGTGCCTATTTTAGCGGGGTTTTTTTTGCTGCCACATATGAAAAACTGCAATGGATGTATTGACTTTCTCAAAGAAAAAGATGCCATATTCTGGGCATCGCCATGGCAACACCTTACACATTACAGTATTTTCACCTGTAGGTTTTATGTTCAGGGAGATGTGGACAATGCGTGTACTAAATTTCAGGCATGTGTATGCATTTTTGAGAAAGCAAGGGTCATTTTTCCATCGCAGAAATTTCACATTTTTTCCCATAGGGATAAAATGGGGCAGTTTTGGCATCGTCATGGGAACAGCGTCCAAAATATGACATAGGTGTGATTGACTTTTTTGATCAGGCTGACATCAGCAATCTGTATACCAAATTTCATGTATTTTGGGCAAAGTAAGCAGAAACTTTAATATGGGGGATTTTTGGCTTTTTCCCATTAGAATAAAATGGGGCATTTCGGGCTCCGCCATGGCAACGTGTTAGAAAATAGAGCATGGGTGTGATTGGCTTTTTTGATGAGGATGACGTCAAGAATGTTGACACAAATTTTCATGCATTTCAGTGAAACTAAAATTGTGGACCTCCATACAAACTTTTGTTTGCTTCTGTAGGGGGCGCTATTGCACCTAGAAACTTGATTCCCTAATTGTGGGTTCAGGCCCGGTCAGTAAACAAGTTATTAAATTTTGAGTCTGATCGGCCAAAGATTGTGCGAACGAATGCACAAACAAAATTGCGGCGAGAGACAAAAACGAAGACCAAATTCACGCGGTTGCCATGCCAACACCGTTGAATATTCTATAAAACCTCGCACATCTTTTGATGCCCAACTTGTGAAGATGTTCCTGAGCGATTTTGGTGGCAGTCGGTTTAATGCCCTAGGACAAGTTAATTCAAGTACGAGGTGTGCAAAAATGCTGACTCTGCGCTTCACAAACTTCAATTCAAGATGGCCGACTTCCTGTTTGTTGTGCGGAGTTGGTGTAATATATTTTTTTGTTGGGTTTCACAAGATCTCCGTTTGATCCGAATTTCATGACTCTTGGGCTAACTTTACATGGCAAGGCCTCCCATAGGCGCAATGTATTTTGATTTTGACAGGGGGCGCAGTTGCACTGGTTTTTTGAGTTTTTTAATGGCGATATTAAAAAACAAAATTTTTCACCGGTCCTGAATTTTGTGCAAAAATTGGTGCGTTTTCGTAAATGTTCAGGGGGTCAAATTTGCGATCATTTGCGGAAAAGAAAAATAATAATAATTAAAGCCGCAAGCGGCGATAATAGGCCCTCGCCGGCCGCCGCCCAGGTGCTGGTGCCGATTTGAACCCAGCTTTTCCAGCCGTGCCTATTTTAGCGGGGTTTTTTTTGCTGTCACATATGAAAAACTGCAATGGATGTATTGACTTTCTCAAAGAAAAAGATGCCATATTCTGGGCATCGCCATGGCAACGCCTTACACATTACAGTATTTTCACCTGTAGGTTTTATGTTCAGGGAGATGTGGACAATGCGTGTACCAAATTTCAGGCATGTGTATGCATTTTTGAGAAAGCAAGGGTCATTTTTCCATCGCAGAAATTTCACATTTTTTCCCATAGGGATAAAATGGGGCAGTTTTGGCATCGTCATGGGAACAGCGTCCAAAATATGACATAGGTGTGATTGACTTTTTTGATCAGGCTGACATCAACAATCTGTGTACCAAATTTCATGTATTTCGGGCAAAGTAAGCAGAAACTTTAATATGGGGGATTTTTCGCTTTTTCCCATTAGAATAAAATGGGGCATTTCGGGCTCCGCCATGGCAACGTGTTACAAAATAGAGCATGGGTGTGATTGGCTTTTTTGATGAGGATGACGTCAAGAATGTTGACACAAATTTTCATGCATTTCAGTGAAACTAAAATTGTGGACCTCTATACAAACATTTGTTTGCTTCTGTAGGGGGCGCTATTGCACCTAGAAACTTGATTCCCTAATTGTGGGTTCAGGCCGGGTCAGTAAACAAGTTATTAAATTTTGAGTGTGATCGGCCAAAGATTGTGCGAACGAATGCACAAACAAAATTGCGGCGAGAGACAAAAACGAAGACCAAATTCACGCGGTTGCCATGCCAACACCGTTGAATATTCTATAAAACCTCGCACATCTTTTGATGCCCAACTTGTGAAGATGTTCCTGAGCGATTTTGGTGCCAGTCGGTTTAATGCCCTAGGACAAGTTAATTCAAGTACGAGGTGTGCAAAAATGCTGACTCTGCGCTTCACAAACTTCAATTCAAGATGGCCGACTTCCTGTTTGTTGTCCGGAGTTGGTGTAATATATTTTTTTGTTGGGTTTCACAAGATCTCCGTTTGATCCGAATTTCATGACTCTTGGGCTAACTTTACATGGCAAGGCCTCCCATAGGCGCAATGTATTTTGATTTTGACAGGGGGCGCAGTTGCACTGGTTTTTTGAGTTTTTTAATGGCGATATTAAAAAACAAAATTTTTCACCGGTCCTGAATTTTGTGCAAAAATTGGTGCGTTTTCGTAAATGTTCAGGGGGTCAAATTTGCGATCATTTGCGGAAAAGAAAAATAATAATAATTAAAGCCGCAAGCGGCGATAATAGGCCCTCGCCGGCCGCCGCCCAGGTGCTGGTGCCGATTTGAACCCAGCTTTTCCAGCCGTGCCTATTTTAGCGGGGTTTTTTTTGCTGCCACATATGAAAAACTGCAATGGATGTATTGACTTTCTCAAAGAAAAAGATGCCATATTCTGGGCATCGCCATGGCAACACCTTACACATTACAGTATTTTCACCTGTAGGTTTTATGTTCAGGGAGATGTGGACAATGCGTGTACTAAATTTCAGGCATGTGTATGCATTTTTGAGAAAGCAAGGGTCATTTTTCCATCGCAGAAATTTCACATTTTTTCCCATAGGGATAAAATGGGGCAGTTTTGGCATCGTCATGGGAACAGCGTCCAAAATATGACATAGGTGTGATTGACTTTTTTGATCAGGCTGACATCAGCAATCTGTATACCAAATTTCATGTATTTTGGGCAAAGTAAGCAGAAACTTTAATATGGGGGATTTTTGGCTTTTTCCCATTAGAATAAAATGGGGCATTTCGGGCTCCGCCATGGCAACGTGTTAGAAAATAGAGCATGGGTGTGATTGGCTTTTTTGATGAGGATGACGTCAAGAATGTTGACACAAATTTTCATGCATTTCAGTGAAACTAAAATTGTGGACCTCCATACAAACTTTTGTTTGCTTCTGTAGGGGGCGCTATTGCACCTAGAAACTTGATTCCCTAATTGTGGGTTCAGGCCCGGTCAGTAAACAAGTTATTAAATTTTGAGTCTGATCGGCCAAAGATTGTGCGAACGAATGCACAAACAAAATTGCGGCGAGAGACAAAAACGAAGACCAAATTCACGCGGTTGCCATGCCAACACCGTTGAATATTCTATAAAACCTCGCACATCTTTTGATGCCCAACTTGTGAAGATGTTCCTGAGCGATTTTGGTGGCAGTCGGTTTAATGCCCTAGGACAAGTTAATTCAAGTACGAGGTGTGCAAAAATGCTGACTCTGCGCTTCACAAACTTCAATTCAAGATGGCCGACTTCCTGTTTGTTGTGCGGAGTTGGTGTAATATATTTTTTTGTTGGGTTTCACAAGATCTCCGTTTGATCCGAATTTCATGACTCTTGGGCTAACTTTACATGGCAAGGCCTCCCATAGGCGCAATGTATTTTGATTTTGACAGGGGGCGCAGTTGCACTGGTTTTTTGAGTTTTTTAATGGCGATATTAAAAAACAAAATTTTTCACCGGTCCTGAATTTTGTGCAAAAATTGGTGCGTTTTCGTAAATGTTCAGGGGGTCAAATTTGCGATCATTTGCGGAAAAGAAAAATAATAATAATTAAAGCCGCAAGCGGCGATAATAGGCCCTCGCCGGCCGCCGCCCAGGTGCTGGTGCCGATTTGAACCCAGCTTTTCCAGCCGTGCCTATTTTAGCGGGGTTTTTTTTGCTGTCACATATGAAAAACTGCAATGGATGTATTGACTTTCTCAAAGAAAAAGATGCCATATTCTGGGCATCGCCATGGCAACGCCTTACACATTACAGTATTTTCACCTGTAGGTTTTATGTTCAGGGAGATGTGGACAATGCGTGTACCAAATTTCAGGCATGTGTATGCATTTTTGAGAAAGCAAGGGTCATTTTTCCATCGCAGAAATTTCACATTTTTTCCCATAGGGATAAAATGGGGCAGTTTTGGCATCGTCATGGGAACAGCGTCCAAAATATGACATAGGTGTGATTGACTTTTTTGATCAGGCTGACATCAACAATCTGTGTACCAAATTTCATGTATTTCGGGCAAAGTAAGCAGAAACTTTAATATGGGGGATTTTTCGCTTTTTCCCATTAGAATAAAATGGGGCATTTCGGGCTCCGCCATGGCAACGTGTTACAAAATAGAGCATGGGTGTGATTGGCTTTTTTGATGAGGATGACGTCAAGAATGTTGACACAAATTTTCATGCATTTCAGTGAAACTAAAATTGTGGACCTCTATACAAACATTTGTTTGCTTCTGTAGGGGGCGCTATTGCACCTAGAAACTTGATTCCCTAATTGTGGGTTCAGGCCGGGTCAGTAAACAAGTTATTAAATTTTGAGTGTGATCGGCCAAAGATTGTGCGAACGAATGCACAAACAAAATTGCGGCGAGAGACAAAAACGAAGACCAAATTCACGCGGTTGCCATGCCAACACCGTTGAATATTCTATAAAACCTCGCACATCTTTTGATGCCCAACTTGTGAAGATGTTCCTGAGCGATTTTGGTGCCAGTCGGTTTAATGCCCTAGGACAAGTTAATTCAAGTACGAGGTGTGCAAAAATGCTGACTCTGCGCTTCACAAACTTCAATTCAAGATGGCCGACTTCCTGTTTGTTGTCCGGAGTTGGTGTAATATATTTTTTTGTTGGGTTTCACAAGATCTCCGTTTGATCCGAATTTCATGACTCTTGGGCTAACTTTACATGGCAAGGCCTCCCATAGGCGCAATGTATTTTGATTTTGACAGGGGGCGCAGTTGCACTGGTTTTTTGAGTTTTTAATGGCGATATTAAAAAACAAAATTTTTCACCGGTCCTGAATTTTGTGCAAAAATTGGTGCGTTTTCGTAAATGTTCAGGGGGTCAAATTTGCGATCATTTGCGGAAAAGAAAAATAATAATAATAATAATAATGGAGAACGCCAACGATTCCAATAATGCGCCATTCCAGTCACCTTCATATATACATTTTCGGAAACGTCTCGACACGACCAACGTTGTCGTGAGGTCCATGGTCAATGACGAGCGCGTTGCGCTCGTCATTGACCCACTTTCGTCGCGCAAGCTAGCTGATGATGCTAACGATTTCAATTATGGCCTGTTCCATTCACCCCCATATATACGTTTTCGAGAAGCGTTCGACCTGACCTACCTTGTTTGAGGGTCCATTGTCAAAGTCGAGCGCTTCGCGCTCGACTTTGACCTTTTTTCGTTTTTCGCGCGAGCGAATACAATAGGCTCCTCGCCGATCACTTCGTGAGGCTCGGGCCTAATAATAATAATGGAGAACGCCAACGATTCCAATAATGCGCCATTCTAGTCACCTTCATATATACATTTTCGGAAACGTCTCGACACGACCCACGTTGTCGTGAGGTCCATGGTCAATGACGAGCGCGTTGCGCTCGTCATTGACCCAATTTCATCGCGCAAGCTAGCTCATGACGCTAACGATTTCAATTATGGGCTGCTCCATTCACCCCCATATATACGTTTTCGAGAAGCGTTCGACCTGACCTACCTTGTTTGAGGGTCCGTTGTCACAGTCGAGCGCTTTGCTCGAAAATTAGGTGATCTTATCGTGTGTTCTTTTAATCTTGCTTTGCATCAGGCCTTAAAGTGACACTCGTGTTTAAATGCTTGCGTATTCTGTCTAAACCACCTGCAGTTTTATCGTTATAATCTCTGGCACCTAACTGGCAAATAACTCCTCTTTTTCTGAAAAACGTCAGTGCAATGGAAAAATGCACCCAGTCTTTGTAATTATGCACACGTACAGATGAAATGCACCGATAACAGATTCATAGTATTCCTTATCTTTATTATATATATATATATATATATATATATTAGGGGTGGGACTTTAACGCGTTAATTTCGATTAATTAATTATGGGGAAATTAACGCGTTAAAAATTTTAACGCATTTTAATCGCACTTTGCACCGTGGAACGTTTCTCAGTGCACGAGTTCCCGGCGTACAGATTATATCGACGCACAATGTCCAAATTAGGGGCCGCATCCTGCGAAGGACCCGGCCCACGTCTTTCGCAGCCCACGAACACCACAAAGGCCGGAAGTGAGCAGCTAGCCTTCATATCAGCTGCCGTCACCTCTGCGTAGCTCATGTCGCCTAGCAACGTGAGTGCGAAGCACAGCTGTGTTAAAGCAGCTGGTTAAACGGAGAACGAACTTTATCTCCTTTTTGTGGTTTAATTTTAAGTCTTTAATTCAAAATAAGCTGTTAAAACAAGCATAACACATTTCAACATCAAGGAATACAGCTGAGAGAATGATTAATTTCCAACTATAACAAGTGAGACATTAATGTTGAATAAAACCATCCAGTTATGATGCTTAACTTTAATTTCAGGAGTTTGCTTATCACAGGAGCACTTCTACCCTTCGTTGGTCTGTGTAGTAGACTGGTGGGAAAATAAACAAGATTTTGATGTTTAAGCTTATGTATATTGATTTATTCATCAACTAAACTTAAATTAATATTTCTCATGTCAAATATTGAAATGCGATTAAAATGCGATTAATTTCGATTAATTAATTACAAAGCTTGTAATTAATTCGATTAATTTATTTAATCGAGTCCCACCCCTAATATATATATATATATATATATTTAAAAAAAAACATCTGGGAAAATTGTAACAGCTAAGAACTGCATATGTCACAGATAATGAGTCCAAAAAACTGTGAGAAAGTATTTTTTGTGAGAGAATAAGCTGAGTACAGTAGCTTCCTTTCATATTAATTCAGGGGGGCAGTGTCCCTGGAAACACTTGCAGCTTCAGTGGTTTTATGCTTGGTCTCACTACAGTTTATTAATCTAGATAGTTGCTTGGTACTTCATGGCTTGTTGTTTGTCTTAATGTGCAGTGTAAACTGTGGGATTCAGTATACACAGGTGTGTTTTTCCAAACACACCTTCAGACAACGTCAGTTGCCACAGGTGGATGCAGAACAAAAATATTCTGGCAGGTTTTGTTTTTTTAGTGATATATGAGCAACTTCTAAGTTTAAAACAGTACTTGGCAGAGAAATAAGCATTAGTTGTGGTATTTCCCTTCATTGTCACTAGATGGGGCAGTAACTCCACTAAATGGACGGTGATGTCAGCATTGAATTCCTCCAGCTTAACGGTCTCTAACGGTCTCTGTCTGTTCAAAGACACATGCACGTTAACTCATGCTGCAGCTACTCTGCATTCAACACGCCGCATTGTTCGCTTGTTGTCTTTGAGTTATAACTACTCACATTATGTCCTTGTGGGGTGAGCTATAGAACATGGGACTGTGACGTTTCCAACACACTGCAGTATGGGACTGTTGTTCACACAAGTCCAAGTTGATAATGAAATATACAGATTGATGGTTTTACAGTTAAATTATGGACATTAGAAACTTGTCAGAAAGGCGAGCTGCTGTGTTGTTTTTTTAAGAAAGAGCTTTTGAAATGTGACAGTGTGATCCTGACTGATTGCTACTGTTACACTTCAGGCACACATGTAACGGTGGCTGCAGGGCTGCTGCAACTTCGCCAACACAAACAAAGTCTCTATGGTTTTGTTTTAAGCAAACCACCTTTTTAAATGCAGCAGTTCGGTTGTCAGTGTTGGTGTGTTTAGTGATGGCAGCAATATGTTTCAAAAACACTGGGACAGGGGCAACAAAAGGATGGAAAATTAAGTAGCAGCAAAAAGAAAGTTGAAGAATTAGAATCTGAAAACTATTGTCCACTGCAAAGCAGTGGAAATTTGTCTTAAACGTGGCTCTCAATATATGCAAATAAAACAACATAAAACACACCATATACACCACACAGCAAGATTAGAAGTCTATCAAATGCTGTACCTAAACAAACAAACAAACAAAAAAATAGAATAGGTATTATCAGCACTCAATTCTAAAGCCTGCATCTTTGATGGTATGGGGGTGGATCAGTACCTATGAGAGAGGCAGCTTGCATATCTGGAAAAGCCCAGTCAATGCTGAAAGGTATACAGGTTTTAGAGCAACATGTGCTCCCATCCAGGTGAAGTCTTTTTCAGGTGAATTCCTTGCATAGTTCAGCAAGGCAATGCTGAACCACATAGTGCAACAGCATGGCTTCATAGTTGGACAGTCCAGATAGTGAAGTGGCCTGGCTGCAGTTCAGACTCATCAACTGAAAACATTTAGTCATCATCAAACAAATAATATGACTAAGAAGACTCAGGACTGTCAAGCAGTTATAGTCCTCTATCAGACAAGAACGGAACAACAAAATTCCTCAACCAAAAGTTCAGCAATCGGTCTCCTCAATTCCCAGACAGTTACAGACTGTTGTTAAAAGAGGAGGGGATGCTACACAGTGGTAAACATGGCCTTGTCCCACCTTTTCCCCAGCTATTGGACGACCACTTGCTAATTGTGGTAAAAACGAACAGTTCCTATAGCGTTTAGTTAAACTGTTTCCTACTTGTTTTTTGTCTCTCAGGTCTATTTATGATGACCAACCCAATGCCCACAAGCGCTTCATGGAAAAACTGGATGCCAGGATAAGGAACCATGACCGTGAGATTGAAAAGATGTGCAATTTTCACCACCAAGGGTTTGTGGACGCCATCACAGAGCTCCTCAAAGTCCGTGCTGATGCAGAGAAACTGATGGTAAGACAGATTACTCCAAAGATAACTACAGGCCTGAAGAGGTGATGGCAAGAGAATTGTTTTTTTTTTTCTTAATTTCAAAATACTGTGGTTGTGTGAACTTCTACATTGTGAAGGGGACTAATTATACAGGTACAAATTATAACAGGTTTATAGGCGATGTTAGTAATCTGACCAAAAGATCATTTTCAGATTTGTTGGGTGAAATTAGTTTTGATGATCTTCATCTGAATCACAAAGTTGTGCATATATACCTCAGCACAAAGTCTGAAACTTGAGGGGAAAATATGTTGGGAAAATGTCCCAGCATTTTATATTTCTATATCATGGCTGGCACCACATATAAAATGTTTAGACAGAACTGCATCATAATTAACAGATAATGCAATAGCACAAGCATAAATGCCTGCGATGACCTACTGTTCCAAATATAGAAAAGTCATACTCCCTGTTGACTGTGACTCTTTTAGTTTCTCTATTATCTCTATCACATGTTTCTTTGCTGTCAAATATCATAGACTGTATATAAAAGATGGATGTACATGGCCACATGTAGTGACTTAACCTTTGTATTTTTTTTTTTTTTTGGACTCTGCATTTAAGACTCAATAGTAGACTTTTGGCCACCCACATGTTAGTTTGGGAGCTAGCAGTGACCATATTTAGATGGTATGCTAAGTCATCAGCTAATGTTAGCAAGCTGCATGCTTAAACTGTATGGGTGCAAAGCACAGACATGTATCTGCTAATTAATACTAAATAACAGACTGCTAAAATACCAGAATTTCACTGAATCAACTTCTTGCATAGTTTTTGCCACACAGCAGGCCATCCACTTACCGCCAGCATCCAGTTGCATATAGTTATAAAAAAAACTCTCCCACTGTACTGTTGTTATGAAGGGGTGAATTAGCCATAGAGGATAGATGTTCTTGTTCCGGTCTGTAAAAATGTTTTTAATGCTGTTTAGTTAGATATATTATAGGAGTGAGTGGGGATCTACTTCTCTTTGGAGACAGCCTCAAGTGGCCAGGAACTGCAGTTAGTTGCAGTTCTACATTGGCTTAATTTTTCAACCCTGGAGGTTGTTGCTTGTTGCTGTTTGCTGACTAAATAAAAAACTGCAATTACATAGACGTTCTGCCTTTTTTGGAAGCTCTACTGAAATAATTTGTCATCCAGAAGCTGACTGATCATTTGGGTCATGGCTGTGACGAAAGTCAAGAGTTCAAAAATCCCCATCTAGAATTGAGAAGTTTGTCACTAAATCTGTGAGAGAGAGAGCCTGTCACAAGCCATTAAACCCCATTAAAGGTCCAGTGGACTGACGATGGGTTCAGGTCCCTACTGCCTGGTTAACTGAATTTACCTGCCTTTGTCCTTGGCCCTTCATGGACAATGAGCTGATTACAAGGCTGAGCAGTTGTAGAGAGGGAAAAGAGAGGGCATGCAGAGGGGAGCAGACTGGCACGAAGGCTGGATAGACATGCAGCAGTAAGTATGGGAGAACCAAGGCTAAAGTATTTATGTGTTCTAAAATGGCATTCAACAATAGTATTATAATAATAATACTCAATAAATCATTTATTCATTTACATATGCATTTTTGAATCCCAAGTCTTGAGACCAAGAACATGCTATTAGCTTCTGAAGACACCAGGCTTTAAAAAACAGTCCTTACAAATGAATACATTTTAAAGAATGCTCTGTAATCTCCAAATACACCTGGTCACAGTAGTTTTATTAAATCTTATTCAAACTGGAGGACATCTATTTGGAAATATTTTCAGCAGCTTAGGGGCTGAATTAAATTGTATGCTCATGTTGGTGTAGGAACATGTCCCCCAGTGCTGCAGTGTAGCTCATCAGTTCATTGTAATAGTTTGTGGACAGAAAAAGAAAAAACTCATAATGTAAAGAATCAGTGTGCTGAGATTCTAAGGTGTAGATAGGAGTGTATTATTTAGAATTATAGCATGGATATATCACAGGAAGATGTGAGCAGTCAGAGGCTATACAGTTAAAGTGATGTCTTTTTTCCAAAGGGTCAAGTGACAGACACTAATCGAAGATTACAAGAAGCAGGGAGGGAGGTAAGTCCACGTAGTCCAAAAGACAAAACAGTGCTTTTTGGTCTCCTGTTAACAAATATGCATTAGTCATTTACTGCAAACAGAGTTTTGTATTGTGAGCATGTTCTTTAAGCAGTTGGTCACTGTCTCCAGTATTGTGTATTCCCTCCCCAGGTGACAGCTCAGACAGAGGAGGTGATTCGCTGTCGGATCCAGCAGAGGAACATGGCGACCACTGTGGAGAAGCTCCAGCTCTGTATACCAGGTCTCTCTGCTGTTTTTGTTTCAGTGAGGAAAAATTTTAGTTTGGAGTTCATTTTATTCAGCTGGATAACCTCAGGAGCCTTTATCCATGTACTCATACTTTGAATATGACTTGTTATACAGCACTATTTCTGGGTAAACTAAGACACTGTGTAAAATGTGAATACAAATGGAACGGTAATAGTAATTTGCCAATCATTCAGTTTTTCTTGTTTTCATGCCATTCTCGTGTAAACGGGAGGCCGAAACGCATCGGCGCTTTCGGCCTCCTCGGTGTCTTCAGCCTTGTCTCTTGTGAGATTTCTCCAGTTTCTCTGCATCTTTTAATATTACATGCCATAGATAATTGAATCCACAAAGTATTTTCAGAAAATGTAAATTGTTGAAGTATTTGCCCACACAGGTTTTCACAGGGCGGTGAACCCCACCCTATCCTTATTTTTGAGAGACTAAACCTCCTTTGATGCACATTTTGTATCACATCACTGAAATTTTGTCAGTTAATCTAGACATTAATAGATTAATTCTACTTCCTGTCATCTCTGCCTTTGCAGTGCTAGAAATGTACAGCAAATTAAAGGAGCAGCTCGAATCAAAAAGGTAACATATCAAAGAATTTCACTACAATAGAGATTGCATGCAGCTATTTTAAATAACGTGCAAGACGTTGTTTACAGTTGGCTTTAGAATGTGTCTTGGGCAATAAAGTCACAGGTAGATAGTGCTAAATATAGGTCTAAACTGTCAGCTAGATGCATTATGATCTGATTATTGCCCATGCGCTTAACTGCGTGTTTTATGGTGTAAATTCTGATGTGAACTGATGTGTCACTGATAAGGACAGATGAGAAAAATATGTTACCAGTGCAGGATGTGCTGGTTCTTTGTCATCTTTGCTACCAGATACCACAGGGAATGTCCCAGTGCTCCCGTCCTGACAGGCAGTCCAACTCTGAGTTATTGTCTGATGGGGACATTTAATTGTAGTGTGTCAGCTTTTATTTAACATTACCAGCAATGACCCTCAGATAGTGACACATAACTATGTGACATGCTTACAAGTTAAAGCTGGGCTGACAAGGTGTTGGAAAAAGTCAGAGGTTTATTTACATACATTCATGTGTACATAGTGACAGTATTATGGAGAATTTGAGGGAAAAAATGAATGCCAGCTTGCTCTGCTTTCTAACAACGTATAACATAAAGTTACAGACTGTTGCCAGTTGTCATGTTGTTGTAGATGTGTCCATTTTCTCTCTCTGTCACTCCCTGTCTTACCCCACCGTGCCAGCACACTGCTGAAATTTTAAATATTTGCAGAAAACTCACGCCAAGCCTGACGCACCCAAATTAAGATTCAGGAAAGGCCCTGTGTTTTATTGTCCATGCTAAATAAGAGATTTCTCTGGCAAATTTTATAACTTACTGACTTTTCAACTCATGCTCTGCTAGTTTGTATAAACTTCACTTTTACCCTATAAACTTCATGTTTATCTGTATTTACAAGCCTAGACAGATAAACAGGCTGCTCATTACTGTGTACCAAATTAAGAGACTATTCATTAAAAGGACAGTTGATGAGAGTGTCTTCTGTTCATTTGTGTACAATGCATTTTACACTCACTGAACCACCAATTAGATCCCTTCACGCCCTGCCTATCACCATAATGATGGTAACTCAGCACACTGACCTAATGCTGAACCCTTGTAATTTGTGCCCACAATGAAAGACCAAAAAAAACTTGACAAGTTGCAGAATAGACATTTGGAAATGAAATATCCCACTGCATGCAGTCTAGCAGAGCTAGATGTAGATATAGGCCAGACATTTCTCTGTAATTCATTCAGCATAAGCAGATAGACCATCAGTAGGGATTTAAAGAAGGCAGCACTAGCCCACCATGTCTTAGTATAATCTTATCTTAGTCTTAGTCATAATTTTAATATGTTAGTCTTTTTTTTTTTTTTTTTTTTTTAACAGATTCTTTTATACTCTGGAAGCATTGCAAGTTTTTACTCAGAACACCAACATGTATTGAAATACAGCTGTTTTACTGTTAGTACGATGCTTGTCTTTGCGGGGTTGATATGTTGTCAGGCAGCAAACTGCATAATCCAAATGCAAGGATAAGATTTTCATCAAGGTTAGTGTCAGCTTTTCAGGTCTCTAATGGACCAAAAGGAATTATGTGTTTCCTCTATAAAATACAGTATAAGATATAAGCTATGTTTTAAATAATATGTCAGAATCTTCTATCATAACAACAAAACAGGTTTAAATCTCAGAAAGGCCCAGGGTTATTCATTTCAGCAAATGCCAGTTCACTGTATGGATCAGCCCCAACATTAAAACCATTTAGGTGGGATGTAGTACGCAGCAAGTGAACAGTCAGTCTTTTGATGTTAATGTGTTGGAAGTAGACAAAACCGGACAAGTGTAAGGCTCTGAGTGACTTTGACAAGGGCCAAAATGTGATGTGTCCAAGGAGGGATAAACGTTGAACCAGCAGCAGGGTCACTGGTGCCCAAACCTCATTCATGCATGTGGGGAGCTGGCCCATACAGAAGAATTACTGTAGTATAAATTGCTAAATTAACGCTGGATACAATAGAAATGTGTCAGGAAACATAGCATCGCAGCTTTCCACTGTATGGAGTTGTGTAGCCACAGACCAGTCAAATCTTCTTAAAACAAAGATTTGAGTGTTTTCTTACACTTGAGTAGCTTTAAAAACTGCAAACCCTGTTTCTGTTGTCAAATGGATGTCCAACTATTATTTAAAGACTTACTGAAATATTGTGAACTTGATGTTAAACGGTTCTAATAAGTAGCCATAGCTGTCAGTGCATTATTACTAAAACTATACTGTTTACTTCTACAGATATTATGCTGCACTAAAAACCATGGAGCAGCTAGAGAAGGTCTATATCCCAAGGTAGGATCATACCATTAAGGCTGCTGGAAGAGTGTTGTGAAAATGTCTTTTTGATTAAATGTGATGCCTATCTCCCACACAGCCTAGCTTACAGAAATGTTACCTTAATATAAGAAGCTAGCAGAGGTGGGCGGTGGTGTCTTTATTAGTTTGGTTAGTCTGACAGCTGTTTTGTTGTTGTTTTGCGCCTTTTTTTTTTTTTTTTTTTTTAAATATGAAACTAGTTGATGTTGTAAATTTTTAGCTCGGCTGTTTTGAAGGACAAGTTAAACTTTTGTCATAGCCTTGGTGTCAGTGGCATCGGTGGCGTCTTTTCCACAAAAACTTGTAACTTTGGTCATAACCTGAGAACAATGTGACCTAGACTGTTCAAATTCACACCATAGATGCATCTACTAAAAATCTTGGACCTTGTCCTAAAGGTAAAGGTCATAAGTCAAGTTTTCTGAAGATCTTGTGAAGACGATAACTCGAAAACGATGTGACCTCAAATTTTAAGACTAGACTAGACTTCTCACTTGTTCACTGACTTTACTATATCAGCTCTTTGAGCCACGGTTATGAATCCAAAACAGCCGAGTGTTGGCGCCTGCTCAGTGGTGCTCTTGTTAAATGGTTCTGGTGTGTCCCCTGTAGGGTCAGTCAGTATAGGTTCTGTCAGATCATGGCTGAAAATTTGCCGAGACTGAGAGAGGAGATCAAAGAGATCTCCATGTCAGATCTCAAGGATTTCCTGGAGAGCATTCGAAAACATTCGGACAAAGTTGGAGAGACTGCCATGAGACAGGTAGTCAGTCTTTTTATTTATTTTTTTTAATTCAGTTCATAGCAGTGTAAAAGAATACTGACTTGTGTTTGTTTGTTTGGTTTGCCTCCAGGCACAGCAGCATAGGACCTTTAACAGTGCAGTAGCCAAGCAGGCCAGTATGGGCCAGTACATCAAGCCTGTGTACTCCCTCAATGGACGAACACATACTCACACTCCCAATGGCCTGCTGATGGATGGTGACCCTGGAGATGATGAAGAAGCTGATGAAGAGGTGAAAAAAACTGTGTATTGTTGGTGTGACAGGAAATGATCAAAAAACTGTGGTAACCTCATTTTTCTGTTTGTGTAGAGATGCACTGATGGCAATTGTCTTAGCTGATTCTGATTTCAGGTTTTTCTCTAAGTGTGGCCTAGCCAATACTGATTTTTGCTGATTCTAATTTTTTTATGAGACGTATAACTGACAACATATAGAAACAAAAAATAGAGATTTGTTAAATTACGCACTTTCCCCCAAACTACACTCTTTCCTTATGCAAGTGACAATAAAGTGCTCTGCTGCTGGAAAGCAGTACAAACAATTAACTGAAAATGGCATATTTTACCTTACCAAACAAAAGCAGGTGCAGCAGATTCATCTAACAAAACAAATGTCAGGTATTTGCATCATTTTCCACTATGTTCCACCAGATAAAAGGACATTTTCTCTTTTTCATTTGTCTCTTTAAGTTTGTTGTTACATACATTTCCATGGTACTCCTCCTGTGGTTTAATTTGATAAGCTTTGTGTTTTCAGTCACAGTGAAGGGCTTCCATGCTAACAACATTTTTGTGTGTGTGGCTCATAATCAGTCATATGTGAGGCTATCTTCATGCCGAACACTGGAAATTGGCTGATTCCTTTCCCTGGGCACTCAGTCAGTCCATCTATAGTTTTCTGTTAGTATTACAATATTCAACATAGTCTATAAATGGTGCACCAACAGCACAAATGTGCAGATGGATGAGTCATAACTTAAAAAAGTGACCCGTTTGTCATGTTGCATAATCAGGAATTCTGTTTCAGACAGATTTTGTAACTACATGCGACAGTTGTGTAAGCACTGTTTTTATTTTATTTATGTTAGATAATAAAAAAGCACTTAGCTTAGTTAATCATGGAAGTGCTTGTAAGAATGGGTGTGAATGGGGCAAATGTAAACGTGTTGTATAAGCACTTTGAGTGCTCAGAGTAGAAAAGCGCTATATAAGAACTAGTCCATTTGCCATGTATTTTCTATGAAAAGGATATTTACTGTTCACTGCAACTGTACTGCTGAATGAATGTAAAAGATAGACAGATGCATTTTAAATTATTATGTTTCCTTTTATGTGTTTGACAGATTCTTACTGCTCAGGATCTGGTGGACTTCTCACCTGTCTACAGGTGTCTACACATTTATACTGTGTTGGTAGGTGTCTCTGACCTTTGCATCTCAGACCCGATGCTGTCCATTTCTCTGTTTATTAGATTTTGATTCTCTGCTGACAGCTATGCTAATAAAGTGGAACCAAGGGTATAGTGCTATCAGGTGGTCCAGCAGAGAGTACTGCAAGCCTTACCTCTGTAATACACCGTGCACAGCTGTGTCGTGTTCCAGGTCTGACACTTGTGATTGCATCAGACGTGCTGCAGTGTATTTGGAATCGTCCCAGCTCTCCGTCCTGTGCCGCTTCAAATACTGCCAGCTTTATTTATTATGAAAGCCACATTGAACTGAGAGCAGGTAAAGAGGACAGGAAATCAGACACAGGAAAGGCATAAAGAATCTGTTCAATTTTTTAATTAAAATGCCCCATGCAGACTACAGAGTTCTGCTTCTGAAATTTTCGTAGTATGATTTGAAGCCATGTGAAGCAAAACTGTGTCAGAGATGTGATGTCACCAACGCACAGCTGCTACATTTCAGGGATGACTTCCTTTATTTTTCCCCCAACCAAAAACCTATGAGAATATTTCTGAAAAGTATTTTGATGTTATCTGAGTATTCTGGCTTTTAAAGAGTAATATAGTTTAATTTCATTTGTTTCTGTATTCTGTGTCTCCAGGGTGACCGAGAAACATTTGAGAACTACTACAGGAAACAAAGGAAAAAACAGGCCCGGCTAGTACTGCAGCCTCAGGCTAACATGGTAAGTAACACAAATGGCTTTAACACACATAAAAAGCATATGGATGAAATTCAGATAACCAGTCAATGTTTTTCCTGGACCTTTGGGGGTGACTGTATATGACACTAAATGCAATCCGCTTGCTATGCGTTGCATCTTTTATAGAAACCTATGTATTTCCCTGTTATTTATTACTATTACTAAATAGATTGAAAACACAGAGTAAGCTGTGGTCCATCTCTGGCAAAGTTAAAAAAAATATAATAAGAAAAAGCATTGATACTACTAAAAATAAACATTTCTACATTTGAATTTTAAAAGTTATAAGGTTAAAAGGTATGTTTTAGAGTCCTGGAAAGAGGGAGGGGGAGGATTAGTGAGTGTCTGTTTTTAGTTGAATGATTGTACAGCATGCATCTTGCTAAAAAACAAGACTAATTATTTAGTATTTTCTCTGATCCACACAGGGTCTAATGTATACATGCAGGCTCAAATATTTGATCAGATGTCTGTTAGCAGTTGGCACCTCAACTAGATGCTTTTGGTTGCCATCAACAAGCTTCTGGCCTAATTCTGGCTGGATACTTGCACACTCTTCCTGGCACAAAGTTTATTTAAATTAGTTGGTTTGCTGGTATGGACCCAGCGTTTATGCATAGTCCATCAGTTTTTGATAGGGTTGAGCTTGGGGCTTTGGGAAGGTCATTCCAGAAGCCTATTGTTACCCTACTTTATCCATTCCAAGATCAATTTTGTTGTGTGTTTGGGATTCTTCTCCTAGTTGTCCAAGTTGTGTCCAAGCTTCTTCCAGACCTCGGCAAAGTGTTGACACATCTGAATAACTTGTTAAGATACTTCAGCAGCAATTATTAAAGGATTTAAGTCAGCGGATGTATTTATTTGATCATATTAGTTAAGCAGGTAACTGCCTAAAGAGAACTTTTTTCTGATGATCTCATCTCTTCTTTTTGCTGTCACCTGCCGAGAGGCAGGGAGACACCTAAGGATTACTTGTTCATCGCCCGTCTGTCTGTCCGTCACACTTTCAGTATCTCATTAACTGTTCAACATATTAACTTCAGTATTTGCCTTACTGGTGACTTTTGTGTATTTGTCTATGTTAACATGGATTTGTGTCTTTCTGTGTGTCTCCAGCACGAGACAGTGGAAGGCTACAGAAGATACTTCAATCAGATTGTAGGGTAAGGTGTTCCTGTCATATCTTTTTCAGGTTGTTTGTCTCAAGTGTATTCAGTGTATTCAGGTGTGTGTGTGTGTGTGTGTGTGTGTGTGTGTGTGTGTGTGTGTGTGTGTGTTCAGGTTCTTTGTTGTGGAGGACCATATCCTCCATGCCACTCGAGGGCTGGTGACCAGAGCTTTCACTGATGAACTGTGGAACATGGCTCTGTCCAAGATCATCGCTGTGCTCCGGACACACTCTGTAGGCACACACACACACACACACACACACACACACACACGGATATGCACATGCACACCTAGTGTCAGCAGGTCATTGACTGTGAATAGGAAGGATACTGTCGAGAGTAAATAGAAATAATAGTTCCTCCTGTGGATCTTTTAATCTTGGAAGAACCTTCATTCAGTGGCTGCTATACACATAACAGGTCAGCGCACCCACAAACACACTAACGATGTCACTATTAAGAGAAGAGGTCAAAACACACATACACATGCAGGCAAAGAGGAGGTCATTGGGATCTTAATGAGAGACAGATTGCAACAATAACAGCAGATAAAGAAGGCATATTCCTGACCACTGGACCCTAGTCAGTTGTAAATGAATCAGAGGATTATGCTAACAGGCTTATAGAATAGGCTGCACAGCATGGGGTGAGAAGCCTAACAAAGGCCCTGGTCTCTTGTTTGGCCTGCAGCCCCTCTGCTGTGCTGTGACAAAAGCAAGTCCACATTGTCAGGCTCCTGCACTTAAAGCCACTGCTCAGCTCGAAGTACTGTAACAAGGCTTTTACAGAGCTATCTGTCAGTCTGCATCAGATTGAAAGGTTAAAAAATGTCCAGAATCTTATGCCAACTTATAAATGCAGAAAATAAAATTCAGTGAGGAAAACTTTTCCAACTCAGTGAAGAATTGAATGCTGCCCATCATCATTAAATTAATAAAATATGCTTTTAATAACACACACTACATGACTTAAAGAGTAGATTATATTTAGCACTGGTCTGAATATGGCTTAAATAGATTTCTGTTTTTAAGATTGTTGGTGTCTGTGTGAGTAAACACACACAGACACCAACAGAGAGACAGGCAGCTGCTGCTGAGTGTCACACTCTGTTGATTTACACACTCCTGATTTAGGTAGGCTCCTTATTCAGTGTAATGGTCTCGGCTGTGTTGCTTTTAGGATCATAAATCACCCTGCTCTCTAGGAACTGGAAGGACTTAGTTGATGCATTTGCTCAACTTTCTGTTTGATGCACTTCATGTAGGCGTTTTAGAATTGGGGCATTTTTAATATGGTAGTGCTCCTGACCGGCTGTGTCCCAGATCTCAAACTTGACCGTTGTGTCGTCCAAACATACCGTCTGAGTCAGGAAGGCAGCTCCGATTGTGCTTTCTTGGAATTCATGAAACTGACCCTTAACGAAACGAAGTACCAGACTTGACTTTCCCACCGCTGACTCTCCTAAAAGCACGAGTTTGAACTGGCAATCCTGTTGCCTGCATTTGGCCCATTGGGTCGTGTGGCTCCGCCTCTACTTGCCGTGTCACACTGTCTGGTCTCGTCCCAGGATGTGAAGAACTGTAGAAAATACCTATCAAAAACAGGAGTGTAGTTAACATGAATGGTATCTCCAGGACAGTATTTGCAGTAGTTCAGTGTGCGTTCACAGTGTGTCGAGTGTCCAGCCAGCTGCTGTAACATTAGATTTCATAAGGCTCCGCGATCTCGCTCTCCCACTTCTTTCAACTTCCCTTTTCGCATTGTACGAAGGATGATGTTGTTAGGATAAGGATATGTTGCATGCAAAGACAGATTTCCCATAAAAAATGTTTAAGTTTAATTAAAAAGTTTTTTCAAGAATACATTTCTAAATATACTTAGTAGAAACTTCATAATTATACAGTACAGTTACTCCACAGTGTCAAATGTGAGGCCATCTGTCTGACCCAAATTGGGTCATTCAGCAGGACTGTGATTCCAAGTAGTTACTGCTGAAGGTGGATGTACAAGCTATTAAATTGTGAGGTGTTGCATAGAGTCCTATGAAAACATTTTTTCTCATAAATGTTTTTAGTAAGCAAAGCAGGTAATGCAGCTTTAGACTGTTGTTTGGTGATTGCTCTTTCTTTCTCCAGTCATACTGTGATGATCCAGACTTGGTGCTGGAGCTGAAGAATCTCATAGTCATCTTTGCTGACACACTACAGGTTGGTTCAGAATGGGATTTCATTTGTTTGTCGCGCTGAAGTGTGAAAACGTGAGTGTTTTCTGTTTGTGTGATGTTTGTATATTTGTGTTCAGGGTTATGGTTTCCCAGTGAACCGTTTGTTCGACCTGCTGTTTGAGGTTAGAGACCAGTACAACGAAACGCTACTGAAGAAATGGGCCCTGGTGTTCAGGTGGGCTTCACTCATGTGTGACTGTTTGTTTGCCTGGGCTGGTGACATATAGAAAAAGACAGGTTTCCCAGCACTGTGCCACAAATCTAAAATAAATAAATAAATAAATCAGCTTTGTTTACACTGTATTTAAGCCAAGCATCAGCAACAGGAGGCTATTGCAGTGGAGGTTGCTCTTTTATTTTCAAATCACTGATCCTGTAAATAATACAGAGACAACGTATTAAAGTGAAAAATTATTTTTTTGGAATATGCTCATTTTAAATTGGGTGTTTGTGCCTGAACAAACTTTGTAGTACATTTGAGTAAAAGAGAGCGAGATTCCCAAAACCCTCCCTTTGTTTGTGAAAACCTTAAGCTGTGTTATTTCCTATAGAGAGATCTTTGAACTGGACAACTACAGTCCCATCCCAGTGGAAACGGAGGAAGAGTATAAACTGGTAGTCAGCCGCTTTCCCTTCCACGATGCTGAGATAGAGAAGGTAACATGTTCAAGTACCACAGTCTTCCAAATCTGAGCACCCATTTTTATCCACATAAAAGAGAGATATCTTATCAGATAACTTGTATTCAGTGACAACACTTGATTTAATACTGCTGTTCTCTATGTTTTGTGTGTACGCATAAGCAGCAGGACTTTCCTAAGAAGTTGCCAATGTCCCAGTCTGTCCCTCAGATCTACACCCAGGTCAAAGAGTTCATTTACGCCAGCCTCAAGTTCTCAGAGTCACTACACCGCAGGTAGACTACTGAACACTTACTCTATGTTCCCTTGCAGTAAGTCCACATGAACATTTCTTCACATCAGATCACCCCGAATGTTGTTTCTCAGCTTTGCAACTGTCGTGCTTACTACACCAAAATATTTTGTGTATCCAGTTCAACAGAGATTGATGATATGTTACGAAAATCAACCAACCTACTGCTGACTAGAACTCTGAGCAGCTGTCTGCAAAACCTCATCAAGAAGCCCCACATAGGATTGACTGAGGTTAGGACAACTCACACATGTAGTCATGAAAACGGATTTAGTCATTTATTTTAAAACTGTAACTTTGTCTCTGTAGCTGGTGCAGATCATCATTAATACCACCCACCTGGAGCAGGCCTGCAGGTATCTGGAGGAGTTTATAACAAACATCACCAATGTCTCCCCGGAAACAGTTCACACCACAAGACTCTATGGCTTGTCAACCTTCAAGGTAAAATGTCACTGAAATGTGCATTTTTCCCATTGTAGTCTAAAAAAATATACTTATTGGCTGGTCAGCACATTCATATCTGTGTGATAATGTTAAATGTAAGCTTAACAATATGATTATAGCGATTAACAGCAGTTTCAAAACCTTGATCAGGTCTCATAATCTCGACTGAGGTCTGATCATATGATTATAACTGAATGGCGACAGACGTCATATAAAAATGAAACCTAACAAAAACTCTCAGAACAAAAATAAACGTATATTAATACTTCTGATTATGACAGAGCTATTGTTTTACATTTGTTTGAAAATGTAAAGTCTCCCTAAATGTTGCAGAAGTGTTGCCAACTTTCAAAGTAAACCTCCCCCAGTGCTGTCATGTCCTAATGTCTGTACTCAGGGAAATGTTCAGTGCTCAAAAAGAAATCAAGAGACATTATTTATTGTTTGTAATATTAGAATATTACACACAGTGCAAAAAAAATAGCAGTAATATAAAAGAGGTGTGTGCGCATATGATTGATTGAACACAACTCACAAAATTCTTCATTCAGTGTCGTGAACGTCGGCTGCTTCAGCTGCTGCTGAGGAGAGGGGGTTGTGTTCCTGCTTGTCTGCAGTGGTGCTGCAGGAGGCGAAGACAGCACCATTGGTATCAGTACTGTGCAATTAGTATCGATATTTATTTATTTGGACATACTCTCAGGATAACAGTTGTGCTGTCATTTCAGCTATATTTGCTCTTTATATGTAGTCACACTTCAAATGAAAATAAATTCACATATGATCAAAACACTTGAACATTTATAAAAAGTAATTAGTTTAGAATTTGTATGGCACCAAAGATGGCAGTTGACTGACATGTACCTGCCCCCCCCTTCAAAAAGGCAGTTGACTGCTTTATAACAGCTGAACCAGCAAACATCAAACCTGTGTTAGTGGCATGTAGCATTGTAGAATATTTGCTTTTTAAACCTCATATGATGATAAATTCTCCAAATCTAAAAACAACCTGATAAATCTGGCAGCAGTGTTACTAAACCAGTAACACTGCTAACAAGTGAAGCCCAGTTTCCTCAGAGATGCAGAGGAGAATGTGAGCAGGGCCACACAGAGAGCAAGAAAGGAAATATGCAGATGCTGGTGTGGCTATAGGAAAAGGTTATGTAAAGAGACATAAAACGCTATTGATATAAATCATAGTATAAATAAATTTTTTTCATCATGTGTCTTTTTTGAAGATTTTTTTATGCTTCTTAAAAAGTTGACCTAAAGTGAGCAATTCTTTTGTTGATTTCTTTGTCATTTATGGCCAATGTATTTTTAAAAAAAGTCACAAACCAGCCAACTGTGAACAAACTTGTGATTTCCATGCTTTTAGAAATGTAGAAGATTTTGGAAACAGATTTTTGTGTATAAAATCTCATCAAGGTCTTTTTCCAACTGGAGGACGACTATAGAGGGGGAGCTGTGTGAAGTCAAATAAATATCCTTAAAATGTCACCTGAATGGGTTTACGGTGCTGGAAACATTCCTCAGAAATTTTGGTCCATATTGATATGATGGCATCACGTAGTTACTGCAGATTTGTCCGCTCCATGATGCCAATCTCCTGTTGGCAGCCTAAAGATGCTGTATTGGATTGAGATCAGGGGCCTGTTCCAGGAAGCAGGTTTAGCTAACAAATCTGGGTTTGTTAACCCTAAAATGAGGAAACTCGGGTTTCCATTTTCAGAAAGAGAGTTAACTCCAACTCTGAGTCAGTTACCATGGTAACAGACTCTGTGAACCTAACCTGCTCGCTGGCAGGTTTTATCCAACAAACTCTGAGTGTCTCTCTGACTCCTCTCTGCAGACGTTTATGTTTCTACAAGCACTGAAATCCCAGTTAGACGTTAGTTTGTTATTTTTTTACGTAACATGAAGCTTTTACAGTCGTTCACTCGTGAACAGGCTGTAAGGACGGAGACAGCGATGATGTCACGGATTCAAATGAGCGCAGCTGTCAGACTGTCAGTCAGTTCCTCTAAAACATTTACTGTAGTTACTGTAGCATCACTGTTAATCACACTGATCTGTATAAAGCTTTAGATGCAGAACACACTGATTAATGATCAATCATTGATCATTGGTTGTGTTGTAAAAGCTCACTGATGGAAAAATGTCTGGATCCTGGAGAAGATGTGAATGTTTGAGTGAAGATGAGGCTGAAATGATTTTAAGGCTTGAAACCTGAACTAAACGTATTTAAAGTGACTTTAATGTCAACATTTTGAAAGTTACAGTGTCTGAAATTCAGAGTATGAATCTCAACATATTTTCCACTGAATATCACATAAATCAGTGATCATAACCTTTATAACAGATCCACAAACCGTGTCCGAGTCCACCTGCACAGCAGGAGGATCCAAATGGATCAGGATCACAGATTCAGATAAGGTCCAGATCCAGTTCAGGCTCCAGTCATTTCCCAGCTAATCCAGTCTGCATCTGTTCATAATGGATTCATTTTCAAGTTATGTAAATAATGACAACAAACATTATAAAACAAATTATATATTTTGTAACAAACTTTTATTCAGTCTATGATAATGACAGAGTTGGTCAAGCTGATTAAAGTGACTCGTCATGCTCCACGCTGACACGTGTGATCCTCGATACATCGGATTCAAATGGAGGCTCTGCTCTTTATTTATCCTTTGCTGTGGTGAATCCTGCTGTCAGCACTCCATTGAAGATGGCTTTCTTTCCTTACTCATGCATGCGCTAACTCAAGGTGATCATACTCAGAGTTGATTGAACTAACTCCGATCAACTGTTCTAGAACGGGAAACTCAGAGTTGCCGATCCCAGAGTTGGTTGAACATGCTTCCTGGAATAGGCCACTGATGACTGTGGAGGCCATTTGTGTACAGTTAACTCAATGTCATGTCCAATTTGAGGTGATTTGAGCTTTGTGACATGGTGTGTTATCCTGCTGGAAGCAGCCATCAGAGGATGGGTACAACACTCAGGTGGTAGACTGTGGCATTTAAACAATGCTCAATTGGTACTAAGGCACCTTGAGGCCACTGTTGTTGGGATTTGGCACTATATAAATAAGATTGAAATTGAAGGGGCCCAAAGTGTGCCAAGAAAATATCCCCCACACCATTACACCACGCCTGAACTGTTACAAGGCAACATGGATCCATGCTTTCTTGTTGTTTTCACCAAATTCTGAGCCTACCGTCTGAACATCACAGCAGAAATTGAGACTCATCACAGCTGGCAAAGTTCTTTCCAATCTTAGGGTTCCAAAAGAAAAAAACAACTGCTTTGCTGTGCTAATAATCTCTTATTTACCTTACAATACGAAGCACCTTGAGGTGACTATTTTGTGATTTGGCACTACATAAATAAAACTAAATCAAACCGAATTTAACTTACTCACCTTATCACCTTTCTTCCCCTTTCTGATGCTTGTTTTTGACTTTAGCAGGTTGTCTTCACTATGTCTATGCACCTGAATGCATTCATTTGCGGCCATGTAATTGGCTGATTAGATATTAACAAGCAGTTGAACAGATGTACCTGTGCCTTTACAGGTGTACCTAATGTAGTGGCTGTGAGTGTAGTTGAGGCTCTGTCTCTCATTCCAAACATGAATGAGTGTAGGTAAGATAATACTTTAGTCCCCTTAAATTTTGGAAAAATTCTTTCCCAGGATGCACGCCATGCTGCAGAGGGAGAGATTTATACCAAACTGAACCAGAAGATTGATGAATTCATCCAGCTAGCAGACTATGAATGGGGCATGGCCGAGTCAGACGGCCGCGCCTCAGGATATCTCATGGACCTGATCAACTTCCTACGTTCTACTTTCCAGGTCTTCACACACCTCCCGGTGAGTATGATCCGACCACTCACCGCTACACATCACACTCACCGCCTCTCTCTGGGAACTGTGGAACATAAACATTGTGGCGTTGTGTTGTTGTCGTTTTTTCTTTGCGTTTGCTCACGTTCTAGCTGTTTTCAAATGGTTTGCTGCGATGTTGATGTTATTTTGTCAATAATAGAGATGCAGTATTATTTTTCCTGCCCCCCCCCCCCCCCCCCCCCCCATTTTCCCTGACCTCCCTCCATCATCTGTTCTCTGTTGTTTTTTGATGTGTTCATCACATCCCTATCAAACTGTAGGTGCTGTCTGAAAAAGGTTTATATTGTGAATATTAAGTTGAGCTGTGTACATATTGCAGTGGTGATTTGTGCAAATGCATGGTATTTGTGCTGTTAGTGGCGTCTACACTGTTGTTTCAACCAAACTAGGCACATTTGTGAAGGACTTGATCAGAAACTGATTCGACCCAGGGAGCTGACAGCTCACAGCCTGTTTAGTCGTTTGTCGACTGTACCTTCTCTTCTCCTGCATCTCTTATTATTTCTTTGATAAGTTCTAGCTTGCTGTGTTTCCTGTTTTTCAAAAGTGTCTCCTGCTGTGTCCCCATCCACACCTTCTGTAATGAACAGCTTTGTAATTGATTTGTTCTACTCCTTGATTAATTTGACATGTCAAGCATGCAAGATATCTTTAGCTGAATTTACCTCCTCCTGTCCATTTATTGTTGCCACATTTCTTTTCCTGTCCTTTCCCTCTTTCCCTCTCCTCCTTCCATTTTTGGTTGGTTTGGGGGTTCTCTACTCAGAATAACAACAATGATCATGCATCGATGTCGGTGAGTATCCCTGCCTGGATTCTATAACACTTTGCTACTAAACTACAGGCAGAAGGGAGATAAAACGCATGCTAATGTTTGACTTCAGAAGCTCCACATCTCTAGGCTTTTGGTTCTACCACAGACTGCATATAAAAGATGGATGTAGCCACAATGGCATCACCTAATGTGTAGTCCAATTCTGAAGCCTCAAGCTGAGTATTTTGTTCCCATTTTAGCTTTGTGAAACCAAACATCACAAGGATGGGCAGATGTCACTGTGAAACAGAGGGACACTGCACGCTCATTGGCTAACAACTTGTGGTTGACAAGTGCAGGTTTAAGGCACCTCTGCATTGACTTAATTTTTCAGACCTGAAAGCTATGGCTATCTTCTATGTACAGTCTGTGGTTTCTGCTGGAACTGCTGTTACTGAAGACATTCAGAAATGATTATTACATTTAAATCTGAGCAACAGATACACTTATCTGCAGGAGAGTGGAACAGAGGACCAAGTAACATCTACTGCAGATAAGGCCAGACTACTCTGATGCCTGCTACATACTTGTCAAGAAAGTTCATTCTTTTTTCCCTCATGCAAAATGAAGTCTTTATTTTTTTCTTTCATGCAACATGAAGCAAATTATGTAGTTGCTGAGAGTAGTAGTTCTTGACTCTTTGTAGCTTAAGTTTAAATTTTATCTCTGCTGTTGAATGAGTATAACGGCATCAGGCCAAAGATGTGTCAGAAAATGTGTGCAAGCAATTAGTTACCCTAGGTGGATCATAAAGCTCTAGGTAGCCCTAAGAAATTTTCCACATTGGCAAGTAGGCTAGAGTCCACTGGGATCTGAGTGAAGTCCATTTTGTTATCAGAGGGTGGACGTGAGGCTCTGTACAGATGTCTGTTTGCTAATTTTTACAGTGGAATCTGCTGCACTATGAGGTCAACAACAGTGTGTCTGCTGAAACTGGAACGAACACTGAATTTGACAATACGCTGTTTGAGGAGTATAGTACTGTGCAAAAGTCTTGAGGCACCCCCGTTTCTTTTTATTTTGCTAGGAAAATGGGAACTAGATCCACATGTGAAAAGAAATACAGTATATTGTTTACACTGAGATATGCTTTTACTGCATTGACAGTGTGTTTGGGAGCCTTGTCATGCTGAGAAATGAAGCCAAATCAGCTGGTGGATCAAAATCTGGTATTTTTCTGTGTGCATAATTTCATCAGTTTTGACAAGATCCCCAACACCACTGGCTGAAATGCAGCCCTGAACCATGACAGAGCCTCCACTGTGTTTTAGGGATAGCTGTAGGCGCTCACTGTTGCACCTCACCTCCTATGTGCACACTGATGAATTGAACAAAAACTTTCAAATCTGGATTCGTCACTCCATAAGACCTGTTGCCATTGATTTTCTTTCCAGTTCTTGTGTAATTTGGCATACCTCAGCTTTTTCTCCTGGTTTCCCTTCGTTCATTAATCTTGCGGATTAATAAAGTATTTCTGATTCTGATTAAGAATCAGAAATACTTCTTCACAGCCACCCATCCACTGAGACCATTTTAGACGAGGGTTCAGTGTTTACCAGCTACACTCCTCTGAATGGTTGTTTCTTGATGTACTTGGAGTTCAGACAGATCTGGAAAACAGCATTTTCTTATTATGCACCTTGGACATGGAATACAGAAAGACTTAAATTTAAACATGCTGCTATCCATTTGTGAATTTAAATACATAATAAGGAATGCAGTGAAGGAGATTGTGCATGTTTCTTTTGAGAAACCACTTAATGTATTTTATATTGTTTATTTGTAGTGTTTTATATTTTATGCTGTATTTGTAGTATTTTGAGATGTTTGAGATGTAATCATCTTGTTGGTATCCCTAGCATCTGTCACATCAACCCTCTACGTGTTTGCCTTTACTACATCCAGGACCCTCCTCTGTGATCTTCCTCTTTTCCTCCTTCCTGGCAGCTCCATATTAAACACCGTTTGTCCTTCTCTATACTTCTCCATCAACACTCTCAGAGCAAACATTGCGTGTATAGTGCTCTTTCTCGCCATGAAACCATAGTGCTGCTTACTGATCGTCACCTCTTTTCTTAACCTAGCTTCAACAACTTTTTCCATAGCTTCATGATGTGGCTCATCAACTTTATCTCTCTGCAGTTACTACAGCTTTCAAGATAACTCTTGTTCTTGAAAATCACTACTAGTACACTTCTTATCCATTCCTCTCACTCTCTTAAACAATCTAGTCAGAATGTCCACTGCCTTCTCTCCTGGATATCTCCATACCTCCACAAGTGTGTCATCTGGACCAATCTAACCTGCTGCACATCCCTTCCAGCTCAGTTTTTGCCTAACCAATCGATACAAGTCCTTTTCTCCTTCCTTAGTGTCTAACCTCATATATAGCTCACCATAAGCTGTTTCCTTTGCCACCTCTCTCTTTGCCGCACACCTCGCCTGCCAGAATTCCTGTCTACTTTCTGCATCTCCTTGACTATCCCATTTTTTTCTTGACAAACTCTTCCTTTGAATGCTTTCCTTTACTTCCTCATTCCACCACTAATTCTCCTTGTCCCCCTTCCGCTGTCCAGTAGATACACCAAACACCTTCTTGGCTGTTTCCATCAGCACTACAGCTGTACTTTCCCAGTCACCTGGTAACGCTTCTGTACCCTCCAGAGCCTGCCTCATAGGCCCTGACATCATTCACCATCACCCCTTTTATTTTCAGCTTCAAACTCACGGCACTCTCTTCACCTCCTCAAAACTATTCACATACTCTTCCTTCAAGATTACCCCTCCCAGTCATAGTCCATACATTTAGAGTCCCTACTCTCACCTCCATGCTCCTGGCTTTCCTTCTCTTTCGTTGCCTTGTACAGTAACACACCTTCCCCCACTCTTCTTCTTTTGTCTTTGGCCAAATGTAGCACAGTTTCTACCGGCACCCTGTTGGCCAACAGCAATGGAGGCGATAGTTTTTAACCCAGGTCCGACTGATCCAGTATGGAAATTTAATTCTTGATGGTCCATATGTTTGATTTGGCCAAGATTTTGTGCTGGAATCCCTTCCATATGCAACCCTCTCCATTTATCTGGACTTGGGACTGGCACTAGGAATACACTTGCTTGTGGTCCCCTGTAGCTAGGTTTAACCAACAGAAAAGATGTAGTACCTGCAGCACAGGGAGAAAAATGCAGATACTGCACAGAAAGTTCCCAGACAGGGTTCAAACCTGAAACCTTCTTGCTTTGAGGCTACACTTCACAACTACACCCAACACACTTCACATAAAGAAAAGTAATATTTGTTTGTGGCACCTTTTTAAACATGGCTCCAAAGTAAAATTGTGACGCTGTTTTCAAAATTCCTTTTTTTGTTTTCTATGCTTTAGTGTTGATGGAAGATCCACTACCATCTATTCTTTTTGATTCCTTTTACTTTCAGATTTCTCCAACTTTGTTTGATTGTATTTTCAGCGCATAGATCTCAAAGCCTTCTTTATAAGGGGACTTTTTTTATGTGAATGGCCACTCAGGTGGCTGCCATTCTGTGCTGTCGGGAGTTTGTAATCTAAGAAATTTGGAGTAAATGGCTGATATGTGATGCCAACTCATTTAGATTAAAGGGCTGTCACATGTGCCACTACTGCTGGTCAGTTGTCATCATGGAGGATGGATGTTGTGGAAATCAAGGAAAGAAAGGCTTTGTTTTTTTCATGCGAGAGGCAAAATATTCCTATTGAACTTCTTATGTTGAGTCTTTGTGGCAATTTGCAGTGATTTCTGTTTCTGACAAACTCTGATTACAGGAATCACTGATTGTCTACTGGGTGATGTTTTGAAAGGGGAGTCTTCTTATGTAATTGTGTACCTCAGTTAGACTGCTTGGCTCAGGATTATCCTTGAGTGTGAGGTCTCACCACATCATCCGTGTTTCAGCATGAGTATCAGAGAGAATATATTGTGTTTGTCTGATTGTTTGTATTTGCCTCACATACTAGCTGTATTGTATTTTACTGAGCTATTCAAAGTTACTGCATTTCTAACACTTCAGTGGAGTTTTAACATGAAGCATTTCCAATTTGTTCAAGTGCATATTTTAAACAAAATCTCCTCAAGTGGTGGAAATGCTAAATTGAGGTATGTGGACTATATGGTGTGTATAATTATTTGTTGAGAATACTGTATGTTGTCTCCTACCTGCATGCATTAGGCTGTTGCCTGCGGTGTTTTATAAGTGAAGTTTTGCAAAGAACACTGCTTGAAGTTCAATAGTGCAGTAACTAACCTCATACCTTTCTGTGACAGATGCTGGTCTTATCAGTTCTTTTAGCAGTTTTTCACATATATTGTGAGTTACACCATTTCATATAGTTGAAAACTTGCCATTAAGATTTTTTTTTTCAAATGTATGAGGCTTACTATTGTATATAATAGGCTTGTTCAGGGGTTGGGAACCTTATAATCTTGTTATGTTGTGAATCTATTGATGCAAGGTGCCAGCAGCACTATTATATCCAGTGACACAGATTAAGTGAAATGTAAGCATAAAAAGTAACAGTAACACTTTAACATTAACACTTTAGTTCAACAATAATTAAAGTAATTTAGCCTTGTAACTTGTCAGGAACCTGCACAATATTGTTAATTAATGAAGTTGAAATTAAAAAAATATTTTCTGCCTGTGATGTTGTATCTTGGGTCGAGTTTTTTAACCAGCTACTTAAAGCCCTGCTTTTCTGCTATGTAACTGTATCTGTAATTTTCATCCAGTGTTTGCTTTTCCTGTCATATGGAGCAGCTAGCGAGTGCTCCTGTGACACTCGGTGGAGTCATTTGATTACATCTGGGTCACACATCAGCAGTCTCTAGTACAGGAATCCTCAAATCCAGGCCTCGAGGTCTGCTGTCCTGCAGGTTTTAGATGTGTCCCTGATCCAACACACGTGATTCAAATGGCTGAATTAGCTCCTCAGTATGCAGTCAAGTTCTCCAGAGTCCTGCTAATGACTTCTATATTTGACTCAGGTGTGTTGGATCAGGGACACATTTAAAACCTGCAGGACACTGGACTTCGAGGCCTGGATTTGAGGATCCCTGCTCTAGTATCTCCTCCTTCGTAGCCTGGTTGCACTTGACATTTTGTTTTTGCCTTAAGTAGTGAAACATTTTTGTTTCCACCTTAATTGGGAACAATTTCCTGGCATAGTCTGCAAAGCACTGTTTTGTTAGAGGATGTTGAAGTAGATCCCTTTCTTTTAAATCGTCATCGGCAGCTGACGTGGTTCTTGGGCTCAGACATGCTGGGGCTTGTGTCATTGTTGCAAGCACTAGGGAATGTAAATGCATGCTGATGCTATAACAGTGATGTTGCAATATAATATGTTTATATCATGTAACAATTTATACCAGTATTATTGCAGGTGATATTATATGGTACAGTTCTACACAGCACTCTGTCCAAGTGCAGTTATTAATGATCTTTAGGAAACTGAAGAAAATCTTGTAAAAAGCCTTAGTACTTACATTCGCTCTAGACGCCTGGCATAGAGCAGTACTGATCCCTTTGAATTGTATATTTTTTGACCTGTATGTACATTACTGTGTAAAACTCTTGAGCTACTCCTCATTTCTCTGCTTCCAACTGAGCCAAATTTTTTGAAGTGGTCTTGAGCAATAGTTCTCCAGTCTTTCTGAAGGTCTTTCAAAGTTTATCTTTGAGCACTTTTCACTCATTTTCAGTCCAGTTCTTGTACCTCACAATTTTCACTGACCTATAGATGACCTATAGACGATTCAAGCATAAAAAAGGCACCTGAGTTGAGGAATGAACAGGGTTGTGTCTACACATAACAGACAACTTGGCAAAGAACCAGTTTTTGCAGTGTCTTTAGACACTTTGTTACCAACAGCCTGACTCAAAAAGACAAAAAAAAATCTACAGCAGATGAACAGTATTTAAAAGTCATGTCCTTGAGAAATCAAGAAAAAAATCCAGTGAAGACTTAACACAGAACCTGGAAGATGCATCAGGTCCTTCAAGTTGTTCCACGTATCGTTTGCTGAAGTGAAATTGAGGCTGCCAAGAAGCCCTTCTTAAGGAAGGAAAATGGGTAAAAGGCTGAGGTATGCTAAATGACACAAGAACTGGACTGAAAATTGAAAGCAACAGGTCTCATGAAGTGATGAATCCAAATTAAACATTTTTGGTTTAAATCGTCATCAATGTGTATGAGGAGCTGAGGAGAGAGGAACAACAGTGAGTGTCTGCAGCCATGGTTGAGGGCTGCATTTCAGTCAGTGGTGCTGGGGATCTTGTCAAAATTGATGGAATTATGATTGCAGAAAGATAGTCAGACTTTGGTTCACCATACAGTACCAGCTGGAAAGCTTCTGACTGGCAACAGCTTCATTTTTCAGCGTGATAATGATCCCAAACACGCTGTCAGTGGAGTGAAAGCATACGTCGGTATAAAAACATACACTATCAGTGATGGATTGGATTCCCCAGAGTCTGAACCTCAGCATTATTACAGCAGTGTGGGATCATCATGACAAAAACAAAAATCAGCCAACATCCAAAGTAGAGCTTTGGAATGTCTTTAACGAGGTCTGGAGAACTAATCCTGAAGACTACTTAAAGAAATGACAAGAAAGCTTGCCCAAGAGAGATCAGGTTATGTTGAAGAATAACAGTGGTCATACCAAATATTGACTTTCTTGCTCTTTAGAATTGTACAAAGTCCGTGCTTGCCTTATATACTATATTCCCATGTACAGTGCAGTGAAAAAAGTATTTTGCCTGATTTTATTTATTTATTTTTGCATATTTCTCACCAGTGTTAATTTTGACAGCAAATTTTGATTTAGTTTTAGTCAGTCTTTTGACGAAAATGTAATTTAGTTTTAGTCATAATTTAGTCATCTGAATAGTTTTAATTTTAGTCTAGTTTTAGTCGATGAAATTATAGTAAGAATATAGTCGACTAAATCTACAGTCGACTAAAATATAAAGGGTGTAAAATGTAAATGCTTTTTCTTCAGTTCCCTTGAATTAGTCATTATACACACTTACACAAAATTAAAAATGTATTAAAAGTTATTAATATTATTAATATTAATAACATTAGCGTTTCACCTGCTTCCCACACACCTGATCATTAACACCACCTTACTGAGATAATACGAGCGTTTTACAGCAGGACACGCTCTGAAAGGTACAGGGCAGTGTTCAGGACTAAGATCAGGAAAGGCTAATCCACCGCGGTGTGGAGATTTTCTCTAAACACAAACGCTAAACTGGGAAAAACACTTTACCCTGCATGACATTAAAATGCTTACCTTTGCATGGAGATCTGGGTGACTGGTTTGCAGATGTTGTTTAAGATTTGTCGTGTTTTTACCCAAGATAGTCGCCCCATGTGGTTTACACATCGTTTTGTTTGTCACAACGTCAAAGGAAAAATGTGTCCATACATCGGCTCTTCTCTTTCTCCTTGCTGACATTGTTTACATAACTTAGTTCTATCGGAAGTAAAGACAAATCACAGGCTAGTTTGGTCTTCCCGGGTTTAGAGCATATTTGCGCAACTGTGCGTTTGATTGGATATTTTCCTAACTTGTCCCGCCCTGTCACAAAATTAAATCAGTTCTGATTGGATGTCATCCCTGCCAAGCAATTTCGTCTCGTTTTCGTTTTTATCATTTTAGGTCGTTTTAATTTAGTCATCGTCTCGTTATCGTCATGAAAAAAAAGGGTCGTTGACAAAAACTATGACAAAATATTTCGTCAACAAAATTAACACTATTTCTCACACTTAAATTTGAAATGCCCTATGATTATCCACAGTTTTTGGGAAGCTGAGTTCAATTTCAGTTGTCACACCCAGGCCTGATCACTGCAAGACCCGTTGAATCATGAAATCACTTACATAAAACCTGTCTGACAAAGTGAAGTAGGCTAAAACATCTCAGAAAGCAACACATTATGCCACGATCCAAAGAAACAGCTGAGAAACAAACTTATTGACATCAATTAGTCTGCAAAGGGTTCCAAAGCTATTTCTAAGGCTTTGGGACTCTCCTGAACCATGGTGAGAGCCTTTATCCACAAATGGAGAAAACTTGGAACTTGGTGAATCTTCCCAGGAGTGGCCAGCTTGCCAAAATTACTCCATAAGTGCATTTACAACTCATCCAGGAGGTCGCAGAAGAACCCAGAACAACATCTAAAGAACTGCAGGCCTCACTTGCCTCAGTTAAAGTCAGAGTTTATGATTCAACAATAAGAAAGAGACTGGGCAAAAATGGCATCCATGGGAGAGTTCCAAGGTGAAAAGCACTGCTGGCCAAAAAGAACACAAAAGCTCATCTCGTATTTGTCACAAAACATCCTGATGATCCTAAAGACTTTTAATAAAATATTCTATGGACTGACGAGAAAAAAGTTGAAAGTTGTTTTGGAAGGTTTGAGTCCTGTTACATCTGGTGTAAAACTAACAGCATTTCATAAAAAGAGCAGCATACCACCAGTTAAACATGGTGGTGGTGTGATGGTCTGGGCCTGCTTTGCTGCTTCGGGACCTGGACAACTTGCTATAATTGGAACTGTGAATTCTGCTCTCTATCACAAAATCCTGACGGAGAGTGTCCGGCCATAAGTTCTTACCTTGAAGCAAGTGCACTTGGGTAATGCAGCAGGGCAATGATCCAAAACACAGCAACAAGTCCACTTCTGAATGGCTCAACAAAAACAAAACAAAGTTTTTGGAGCGGCCGAGTCAAAGTCCAGACTCAAATCAGATTTAGATGCTTGGGCATGACCTTAAACAGTAACCATTCTTGCTGCCAGGATCGGCACAATCAGTCATTAGGTTTAGGGCACAAATGCTTTTTCACATAGAGTAAGGTAGATTTGGATAACATTTTACCTCTAATAAATAAAATCATACTTTAAAAACTGCTTTTTTCACTTACTCAGCTTATCTTTGTCTAATATTAAAAGTTGTTTGATCTGAAACATTCAAGTGTGACAAGTATGCAAAAAAATTTTTTTTTAAAAAGAAGGGCGAAATTACTTTTTCATGGCACTGTATGTTTCGGTAAATCACTGCACCTTTTTCCGTTTTCCTAGCAAAATATAGACATTAGTGTGAGTCAAGACTTTTGCAGAGTATTGTATTTATACCTGCTGTTCACCCAGAATTTGATGTAACATTAACATTGAATTATCCCTTGCCCTTCTTGCTCTTTATCCCCATTTCTGTATTGCTCCTCTTTTCACATACACTCCTCCTTCAACTTTTTATCCTCCCGCCAATTGTTTACCTCAATCTGTTTTATACCTTTTTATTCACCTTCTTTTTCTCATCCTGTCCTTCCTAAAAACCAAATCCTTTCTATGCCAAATCCTTACCTCTTTTTAAAAATGTTCACCCCCATCAAATTACCTCATTCTATCACTTTTCCTCTCCTCTCATCCTCATTCTGTATCATCATTGTCCTCATCTTAATCTTTCCATCTGTCAACTCTACTCTTGCTTCCTGTCTATACCTCCCTCCTGCCCCCATCTTTCTCTGTGCAGGGAAAAGTGGCCCAGACAGCTTGTATGTCAGCCTGTAAGCATCTGTCTACATCACTGATGCAGATGCTGCTGGACACAGAACTCAAACAGATCAGTATGGGAGCCATTCAGCAGTTCAACTTAGATGTCATTCAGTGTGAATGTGAGTATAAAGAAATACAATGTTAAAATATTTGTTTTTAAATATTCGTTGATAATCAAAAGTATAAATACTACAATAACATTCTATTGTATCTAAGAAAAACATTGAAAGAGAAAGGCAAGTACATGTCTGATTTCACCTTATCATCACTAAACTCATACTGTCTTATAACACAAGTGTCATCTGCACAAAAATGTACATAACAGCATAAACTTGCAGCAATGACAATATTTTGCTTACATAAATAGTGAATGGAAAGGAGATCCAGTATAGACCCTTGTGGAACCTATACTAACACAATGACCAAACAAATTGGAACCATTTTACATTGATAATGGTAATAGTATACATAAACATTCTTGTGATTCGTTTGTTTAAGCAAAAATATAGTTAGAATATTTTGACCATAAAAATTGTAATACTAAGCTAAAAAATATCCCTGCTGTTTAAGCAATACAATTATAATCCAGGATGTTAACATTGTCTAATTTATTTGTGTGTGTGGCTGCACATTTGTGTGTTTCTGCGCACACATATATTTTGCAGGTGTGTTGCTGGTGTGATTTTCAACAAAAAAGTAGATACTTAATCTGATCAACACAATGCTGCCTCTAGATATCCACTGACTGGTTCTCGACTGTGGTCCTTTAGCATATATGGTTCATGCACAACAAGAAAGATTTATTGTTTCTAACAATACTAAATTCTGTTTTTTGTGGTCAAGCATTTAGCTCAATGACCATTAGACCACCATATGTCCAGTGTATGTATGTATGGTCCCAGCAGTAAGAAGCAGATCTGAAAAAGTTTGTGTTGACTTGTTGTCTGATGATGTTTTGGTATCTTTGCAGTGTTTGCCAGCTCAGAACCAGTCCCTGGGTTCCAAGGAGACACACTTCAGCTGGCCTTTATCGACCTACGACAGGTAAACTTTTATCACTGAACAATACACCAGTAACAGCACATATTTAGACACCTCCATATTCTTTACCAGTGTTTGTACCATGTTTGATTTTTTTTTTTTTTGGCAACGACAAAAATAAAAGACAAAGTGAAGATAAGAGGGGGAAGGTGTGCTAGGAGGCAGCAAGAGAGAAGGAAAGGCAGGAGTGTTGAGGTGAGAGTGGGGACTCTAAATGTAGAGACTTTGACTGGTAAAGGGAGAGAGCTGGCTGATATGATGGAGAGAAGGAGGGTAGATATTGTGTGTGTGTGTGTGTGGAAGGTAGAAGGGAAGCAAGGCCAGGAGCATTGGAGGTAGATTCAAACTGTTCTACCATGGTGCAGATGGGAAGATAAATGGAGTAGGGGTAATCTTGAAAGAAGAGTGTGGGAATAGCGTTGTGGAGGTGTCAGAGTGTCAGACAGGATCCAATGACCAGTGTCAGAGCCGCTGTCCTTAAAGACCTGTCTTTGAACTTTCAAAATATACAGGTAGGTTATGGGATTAAATGGAAAATCCACTGTTAATTAACATTTACACGACCTGCCACTTGCCAGTTTTGGTACTTCTTTGTTTTTGGCCAGATTGTATGTCTGTGAATTATGGGACTGCTTTATGTATTGTCTTTGATAAACAATGATTCAGTCTGCCCTATGATTTAAAAATAAAAGTAATTAAGGAAACACTGAAGCATTTAGAGATTTAAGGCAGCTCTTACGAGGGGTTGTGTGCAGATACTTGCAGGTCCGTTCACTCAGAAACCTTCCTAAGGAAATGTAATTTATTCAACTGCAGCCCAAATTTGGATGACAACATGAACTATTAAGTTACTGCAAGCAAGCAAGCTTGGTTAGTAAGCTGTATTAATAAACATATGGATGCAACACACGGGACACAGATTATCTGCTAATTAGTGCTAATTAACAAACAAATGCAATATCAGATTTGTCAGATAATTCAATTAAAATGCTCTAAAAGGCACTCACAGCACAATCATGATGGAGAGACCCAGGTCAGTGACTGACATCATCTGAAGTAAGCTCCATGGGTTGAACACCTGTTAGTTCAAGCTGTAACCCCATTGATTTCTAAGCCTTACAGTATCCAAATTAAGTTATTTAAAAAACTGTAATGTATTCTTTGTAACCAAAAGCAGTTTTTGTACCAGGGTGCAAACGTGCTTTTTAATATTGTTTAGTTGGGGAGTTTTTAAGCAGGACTCTATGGGGATTATTTGCTTTGGGAGCCAGCTTCATGTGGCCATTGAACTGCCATAATTGCCAAGAACTGCAGTTTTGAGCTCTCCTTATTGAACTGAAGTTGTTGTACTCGGCCCTTCAAATCTTAGAAACATGGTGTCTAACCAGATGCTTATTCTGAATGGCCTTACCTTGGCCTCCAGTAATGCTGTGAGGACTCTTGGAGTCATTTTTGACCAGGATATGTCCTTCAGTTAAACAAATATGTAGGACTGTTTTCTTGCATTTGTGCAATATTTCTAAAATTAGAAACATCTTGACTCAGAGCGATGCTGAAAAACTAGTTCATTTATTTTTTACTTCTAGTTTCAAATACTGTAGTTCATTATTATCAGGTTCTTCTAAAAGCTCCCTGAAAAGCCTTCAGTTGATCCAAAATGCTGCAGCTAGGCAGGGACTAGAAAGAGAGCTTGGCTTCTCTTCATTGGCTTCCTGTTAAACCCAGAATATAATTTAAAATCCTTCTTCTTGCATACAAGGACTTGAATAATCAGCCCCAATCAAATCTTAAGGACTTCATAATACCATATCACCCCAATAGAGCACTCCATTCTCAGACTGCTGGCTGCTTGTGGTTCCTAGGGTTTCTGAAAGCAGAATGGGAGGCAGAGCCTTTAGTTTTCAGGGCCCTCTTCTGTGGAACCAGGTCCCAGTTTGGTTTCGGGAGACAGACACTCTCTCTACATTTTAAGATTAGGCATAAAGTTTTCCTTTTTGATCAAACTTATAGTTGAAGTATGAATGTGTGAGGATGGTAAATAGAAAGCACTTAGGTGTAGAAAAAAGTGCCTGTGTGAATGGGTAAGTGAGGCATGTTGTAAAAAAGCACTTTGAGTGCTCAAGTAGAGTAGAAAAGCACTATATAAGAACCAGTCCATTTACCATTTATTATTTCCATGGTTTCAAAACAATGCTCAAAGTCAGGAAATCGGGATCAGTTCACAACAGACTAGAGTTTGTCTTTAAAAGTATAAAGTTTGGGCTCAGATAGCAACCTGTGTGTGCCTGCTCAGAGCTCATCACTTGGTTCCAGGTGAGAATAATGGTATTGCTGCTAAGCCTCATTCAGCGTGTTGGAGTCTAAGTCAGCTGAATAATGCTATTAGCACTAAGCTGTTCTTTCACTGTTCTTTCCACATGGCCCAAATACCCAGCTGTTTCACCCACATTAGCACATTTCACATTAGCATACACTGTATGTGAGTGGGGTAGGGGTGTCATCTCCATCTGGTTAAACAGAGGTCATGGTGGGGTCATTTTAAATGTTCCTGTTCACACTTAACATCATGAAGAACCTAGTAGACATGAGTCTCAGGCCCAGGCCCTGAACGATCGTGGGTGGAGCTTGATGCTGTTTGGTGAAACTTGAAGAAAAGAACTACAGTGTCATAAAAAAAAGTAGGAGAAGCAGTGTGAAGAACAGCAGAACAAATGGGAAAGAGATCTTTAAAAAAAAATGAAGATTTTTTTTTTTGGCCTTGTTATATTACTGAGTAAGGCTTGTGAAATTTCATACCAGAGAAAGGGATTCAGATTGACAGAACTCAGTTATAGCTGTTTATTTAATGCTTTTCTAGTCTTGTCCTAATCGCAATTAGCCAGTCATGCTCGTTCATACACGCAGTGCTTTTTATCACTGTAACACACACCTTCAGAAGCATCATAGACAACTAGAGTTTTAGTATCTTGGACTTTCACATGCAGACTGGAGAAGTCAGGGAAGGAGCTGGGGATAAAACTGCCAGCATTCCAATTACCAGCCGCCTGCTCTACCTCCTGAGCTCGAGCGTCGTTCACTGTAAATACAAGAAAATGGTACAGTATGCGGCTTCTGGCTAAAGTTTTTGCTCGTATGCAAAAATGTTAGCCATTAGCCAGTTAGAAAACATTAAAGTCTGTTACATGTTATATTTTCTTTCACATAAACGATATCCTTGCAAAAATTAACAAGCCATATCAACGCAGGATAATGTGCAAGACGTGGGTTTTGGTCTGTGTCTGCACTGTGAAATTCCACGAGGTTCTGCTGAATATAAATGGTGTAAGTTTCTGTGTGTTTTGTAGCTACTGGACCTGTTCATGGTGTGGGACTGGTCGACTTACTTGGCGGATTATGGCCAGCCAACATCCAAGTACCTGAGAGTGAACCCAGCCACTGCCCTGGCTCTGCTGGAGAAGTAAGTGCATAGGATGAGTGCACCCTGCCAAATCTTTATGATATTCCACCAAGTAGAACAAGTAACACTTAAAATTCACATTTGAGACCCCCATAATGAGGGGTATTTGGCAGCATATCAGGACTCAGCACTGTGCATCTTTGAGAACAAATGTTATCAGTGAAGGAAGAGGGACACGTTTTACAGTCAGTTTTAACTCAGACCCCTCTCTTGTCTGAACAGCATGATTTGCCATAAGCTGTGGTTACATCTGAGCTCAGGCTTTAGACTCAACACACCTCACTTAAGCCAGTACTGTGTGGTCCTCCCCTCAGAACATTTGTGTATATTAGGATCTTGCAGAGAGGGTGGTTATTGTTGCAGATGCCATTAAACAACATGCTGTGATGGGTTTCAAGAATATAAAAAAATTCTTCGATTTTGTCTCATTTTATGTCCATTATTGTGCTTTGTTCCTCTGTTAATCTTTTATATGGATGCTATACAACTGAGAATGTAAAATGCCTATTCAGGTAATTTATTTTTAATTTAAATTTTTTTTATGGGCAATTACACAAATTTATGGTACTAATGGTTTGTGGAAATTTATGATTTTAATAGCTTTTACAATTCTTGTACATAACCTGTAAAAAGTTTAGATGGTCTGTTTCCTCTGCTCTAAATACTCTCTCATTTTTTCTGCTGCTGCTCAGAGTCTATAGGGGGTAGGTGCAGCATCCTCACCACTTCTTTGTTTTCTACTTTCATGCTTTAGTATGTGTCAAATCATAATGTCCCCTCTGTGCGTGTGTGCATTTGCTTCAGCACTTAATGTATTTGTTCTCTCATCTGTTCACCATTTGTCATTTGACAAAGAAAGCTGTAAATTGTGATTCTTGAACAACACATCTGATCTTCACAAATTCATTGATTATCTGATTTTGGTTATGTTTTGGAAGGATGTCAACAGTATTCCCAGAGACCAATGAGTCATTTGGCAGTTAGAATTACTGTTAGTTATTGTAGTTTTATTATTATACTGTAACTACTCTAACTATAGGGCATATATATACATTATATTGCCAAAAGTATTCGCTTGTCTGCCTTCACACACAAATGAGTGTGAGTAACATTCCTAATCTATAGGGTTTAAAATGCAGCCATAACAGCTTCAACTCTTCTGGGAAGGCTTTCCACAAGGTTTAGGAGTGTGTTTATGGGAATTTTTAGCCATTCTTCCAGAACAGCATTTGTGAGCAACAGACTGGCGATCTGTCCGAGGCGTACCTTTCCTCTCGCACTGTGGCAGCTGGGACAGGCTCCAGCACTCACCACGACCCTGCATTGGATAAGCGAAAGAGGATGGATGGATGGATGGATGGATGGATGGATGGATGGATGGATGGATGGATGGATGGATGGATGGATAGATGGATATCAGTTTCCCACTAATTCAGATAACCTGAAATAAATGGACAAATCTTCCAGTGTTAATTTTAACTTAGCCACACAAAGATGTGAAAGCTCTGTGCTCATAACAACCCTTCTACAGACAAAAAGTCTTCTATCCCCACTAACTGAGAAAGTGTTATTCTTTTCTTTAGGATGAAGGACACCAGTAAGAAGAACAACATCTTCTCCCAGTTCCGGAAGAATGACAGAGACAAACAGAAGCTGATAGAGACTGTGGTCAAACAACTGAGGAGCCTGGTCAATGGCATGTCCTCTTAAATCTGTACACACACACACACACACACACACACACACACACACACACACACACACACACACATGAGATAAAAAGATTTAAACATGAATACAGTCACATGCAGACATTGAACTACCAAGACAAAGGACATTTTAACATGTCAAAACAACACAAAATGGCAATGACATACAACAAAACTACACAGGGAATTCTCTCTTTCACACAGAGGCAAAAGGGATAGACAGACAACTTACATGCACACACAAGTTACACACACTTCACATGAAGGCACAGCAATACACAAACTGTACAAGGCATGCAGGGAGTTGTCTCTGCAAACACGTATGAAGACTTGTCCTCTCCTTAGCTGACTGAATACTCAATGTACAAACACATACAGAAACAGTTTACTGAACTCTTCAGTGGAACAAACAGTAAAATGTTTGTAAAGTATTTTTAATGGCTATGATAATACAAACTATGTTTTGTACATTTGTGAGAATGCGGTGGTTGTTATAGAGGGAGTACGCTACGGCACAGGAAGCGACAGGCGTAACTATTGGGACAATGATGTCAAAGGTCAACACCTCCAGTGAATGGCATGAATCATTTCCTAGTGCCCTGTCAGACACGTGCATTAGTATGATAACCTTTTTGAACCTAAGCCACGTCCAGGAAGTTTATCTGCTGATTAAGTTTTTCATTAATGGCAGATGATTGTGATCTTTAAAGAGCAAATTCCAGGCGATGGGTCCATAATAACCATCTGAGGTCTTCACTTTAACCAGCTGTGCATTGAGCTAAGCCTCATTTTAAAAGCTGAACATGTACAGTACCATTGACTGGTACTGTAGTTCCATACACAAAATCAGTTTTGCGCAAACTCAGTTCCAAAAAATGTAAATAAAAGCAGAATACAGCCATTTGCAAATCCTATAAAGCCATATTTTATTCACAATAGAGCATAGAAAACACATCAAACGCTTAAACAGAAAAATGTGTCATTTTTAAGAAAAAATATTTGCTCATTTTGAATTTGATGGCAGCAATATTTCTCTAAATAGTTGGAGCAGAGCCATGTTTTCCACTGTGAAGCATCTCCTTATCTTAAAAACAGTCCATAAATGTGTGGGAACTGAGGAGACCAGAGGATTCCAGCTGCTCAACAGTCCTGGATCTGGACTAAATGTTTTCAATTGTCCAAAGGTCTGGACTGCAGGGAGGGAAGTTCAGCACCTGGACTGTCCAACTACAGAGCCATGCTGTTGGAATAGTTACAGTATGTGGTTTAGCATTGTCCTGCTGAAATATGCAAGGTCTTCACCTGAAAAAGACATCTGGATGGGAACACATGTTGCACTAAATCCTTTATGTACATACCTTTCTGCACTGTTGGCAAACTGCCAATTCTATAGGCTCTAATGCACCCCCACACCATCAGAGATGCAGGCTTTTGAACTGAGCACTGATAACAAGCCAGATGGTCTCTCTCCTCTTTCAGGAGGATGCAACATCCATGTTTTCCAAAAGGAATTTCAAATTTTGATTTGTCTCACAGTTTTCCCACTTTAAATGAACTTTGGCCCAGAGAAGATGGCAGCGTTTCTGGAACATGCTCACGTATGGCTTCTTCTTTGCATGATGAATTTTATGTTGAGGAACATTAATCTGAGGTTGTTTCACAATTTGTAGATGCAGTTTCTTGCAGATTGGTGAAGCTCTGCCCAGTCATGTTACTGGCCTGCTGCCAGGTAACCTCATTAGTGGTAAAATGTTCCTCCAGCTGCTTCTTTTTAGTACCACTTATTTTTCCAACCTTTTGAGACGTTTTGCTGTCATCAAGTTCAAAATGAGCTAATATTCTTTTCTTGAAATAGTCAAATATCTCAGTTTAAATGCTTGATATGTTTTCTGTGTTCTATTGTGAACAAAATGTGCATTTGAGAGATTTGCAAATCATTGCATTCTGTTTATATATCCATTTTATAAAGTCTCAACTTCTTTGGAATTGGGCTTATACATCATATTGTGTAGACATGAAGCAAATCTGTAATTAGAGTCTTTTCTACCTGGATCCTTGTGTTTCTTCATTGAACTGTGTTGATGAAGATTTTTTTTTTTTCCAAAAAAATCAAAGAAGTCCAGTCACATTTTTTGAGATGATGAAGATGATGGTCATCTTTTTTGTGTGTCTGTTTGTGTTCGGGCATTTGGTTAAATAGTACGAGAACAAAATTGGCTCAGTAGTTAGCACTGTCACTGCACGGCAAGAAAAGCCTCAGCTGCAGTCTGCACAGGACCTCTCTGTGAGGCGTTTGAATGTTCTTCCTGTTTCTCTGCTGTCTGATATTTTTTTTTTTTTTTTTAAAGAATGGAAAAAGAGACATTTGAGGATCCTTTGCGGCAGTTTTCCCAGCTAAGCACCTCTGACTTACAAACCTCTGCGTGGAAAAGTCCCACAGCTGAGCAGATCCTGTCAAGAGGTTTCAGTTGGTTGCTAGTTTACATTCCTCGAAAGTTTTTTACTTGCAGTTTAACTTTAACATGTAGTGGAAAATAACTCTGTATTGACAATGGGGCCAAATTTGGATCGGGATCCAAAGCAAGTTTGCGTTTAGATTTCAAATCCACTTTGAATTTTCAAACTTTGGCATGCAAACGTGCACCAGTCACCAAATGGAAATGGGCCTTACATGACTGGTATGTGAAGGAACACCATCGCTTCTCATTTTATATAACTTATACCAGAATCAGTACTGCTGAGGATATGGGCTATAGTTTAGTCACTAGACATAAGCGGTACTATTAACCCTGTTTCTTTGCTTCAACTGCATCAACTTACATTTTTTATATATTTATAAATTAAAATATTACTGTCCAGCCTTTGTGATGATGAGCCTTGTCGGTCCCTACAGTTTGCAGCTTCCCATTCCACTCCTCTCTGCATAAAACTGCGTCCACGCTGGAAGTCATTTGCAGCGTTCAGAGGCCACAGAAAGTGAATGACATTTACCAATTTCAAGAAACTACGGGCAGAATAACCACTGAGCTCACAAAGTGGGTGGGACCCGAGATAAACTTTTCTGAGCTTTTAGTTATGTAATTCAGGTGACTACCAATGAGAGTGCAGGATATGTTGCTATTACCTGGTAGTAAATACATTAAAGGGTTAAAAATAGAATAAATTATAACAGAACTTATAATTCTGTGTTATAACTATAACAGAATAACAGTTGGTTACTCTGATATGAAAACCTCTCAGTGCTTCTTGTTTATAACCTTTCTGATTATAAATATGTAACCAGCAGCGGCCCTGACAAAGACCAGATGAAATTCATCATCCCAATATTTCACCTGTTGTTACTGTATATCTGTTTCTGTGAAAAGGAGGAGGAGCTGAGGTGATGATGGATGGATGAAAGAATAGATGAGTGGATGATGATGTCTTGAAAGACTGATGTTCATGAAAAAAGTGATGATTTGTTGAACTTCTTGGTGGCTTTGTTTGCTGTTATTCGCTTTTTCTGCCTCACATTGTACATTTAAGACAACCCCCTGAGACACAGTCACTGAACATGGAGTAGCTCAGTGTGTGCTTTCACACAAAACAGAAACATGAGTGGACAGAAAAGGGGCAAGGCTTTGACGCCTAGATTGAAATTGAAATTTTTGCATGTTGCCTGCACAAAAGAAAATGTGGGCAGAAAATTGCAAAGTGTTTTATTTTTAAATACTGTAATTTGACCTGTCTTGTGTGCATACACAAGTTACACAGCATGAGACAATACTGTATACCAAATATTACAATCTGTTACCACAAAGTAAGATTGGTGCAGGTCGGGTCTTTGCAGCCTGTTGCATTGGATTGTATTACATTGTACAGGTGTAAACATCTGGATTATATTTAAGGCCCAAATAAGGGTTGAAAAGGATTTTAGTTTGGAGTGTTGAGTTAACACTGTAAAAAGCAGCCCTAGTAATGAGTATGCATGTGGTGCCACCATATGAGAAATTCACCACAGTCATAGGAACGCTACACCTGGTATTAATATGCGATCTGTGTATGCAGTATGTTTCATGTCAATGCATTTAGAACACACACTAGTCTTATGCTATTGAATCAGCTGGACCACCTCTGAAGGTGTAACAGTGACTAGAATGTGCAGCCTCGAGGTCAGTGTGTTAGCCATTGCTAAACTGGTGTTTTAAAGCTGGACGTGATGAGCGAGGGGAAGATCTAAGAAACAAGGGGCACCGCGTGCTTATTGGCTCATGACTTGTGATTGACAGTTTGTTAGCCAAGGGCATACTCTGGTTGATTCTCTTTTCAGACTATAAAGGACATCATACCTTAAATGGACTAGTTCTTATATAGCGCTTTTCTACTCAAAGCGCTTATACAACACGTTTACATTTACCCCATTCACACCCATTCATCCAAGCACTTCCATCAGTAACTAAGCTAAGTGCTTATTATCTAACATTCACACTCCAACGCTTGTGTCGGAGAAAAACTTGGGGTTCAGTATCTTGCCCAAGGATACTTTGGCATGCAGCCCGGAGCAGCCAGGAATCGAACCGCTGACCTAAATCTAAAATCTAAAACCAAAAACAGATTTTTTTCCAATATGTCTTTTTTTTTTCATAACCGACTTTGCAGAGGATGTATCACCTTTTCAGTAGGAGAACTATGAACTTAAAAAAAAAGACTATTAGAAAATCATTTCAATAGAGATGGAAAGCCAGGTCTGAGATGCCTTTATCCAAATCACATGTTAATACCAGGTGGAGACAGAGGCTACATTTCTCAGCACATTTGAGCATCCATATACACAGACCTGACCTTTACTTTGAAAAGACACGAGTTGGTATGCCCCACTTTGTCACAGCTAAAATCATTTTGAGCCTCAGCATCATTGTGGCTCTCCGTGGTGCTGAGGATGTTCAGGTGGAATGCTCTCTCCCACCTTGGTAAATGCAGAGAGGTGTAGGGAAAATAAATCATTCTTTACATGAATACTTGTCATACAACCCACTTGATTCATGCTTACATGGAAACAAGCCCCACAGGGGGGTAAATCACAATGTAAAATTGATTTTAAATGCACATATTTAAGTACGCTGTACATGCATTCTTTTTTTTTTTTTCTTTTTTCTTTTTTGTTCCTCAGGGTGAAGTTAAGCTTTAGAATCACACAAAGCACAGCAATAATGAATTGGTTTCTTTACAGCATCACAGGCAGGTTGACACTCCTGAAGACATTTTGTAATGACTGTTTCTATTCTGTTTGTGTTTGGGCTCTATTTTCTCCTCTGCAGGTGTGTTTGCACTGAAAATGACTGTTTTCTGTTTGTTTTTTCCTCCTTGATTCATTATTTGCCTTTTTTTAATGGTTTCTTGTAAATGCCACTGTATATATTGCATATTTTGTAAAGAAAATATTACAGCAGGTTGTCTGCTTTGAAGAGAATTGGAGGTCATATGAACCTCCATCAACAGCTAAAGTAAATATGTAATTAATAAGAGTTTGAATTTGCATTTGTTGCTTTCTTGTTGAATGCAGCTGATTGCATTATGAGGACCTCAGTGATTGAAGTTGGTACCTTCTCTTCACACAACTGCATAACTGAAGTGTAAAAAGCTAGCTCCTGCTCCAGCATACACACTCTATCTATGTCATTATAGTATCAACGGTTTCAGTCGGGTCCAAAACATTCTGAAGTCAAAGTTTCTCTACACATACCTCACCTCTGGGTTTCATCTCATGAGTGTACTGCTTCTCCTGGTTAGGATGTATGTACAGGGCCTGTACCACAATATATATTCATGTCCACTTTAATATAAATTCTGAAATAAAACAACATTCATAAAAACATAAAACAGAAGCCGCACCAGTCCTAACAGATTTATTTTTTGGCACTTTTTTTTTTAAACACCTGATGCCCATCCTGAGGACATCCCAAGGGGATTTGTGTCTCCTTCTGGAACTGAATCAGGATCTTTCATTTAGGTAAATGTCTAAATAGCTACACTGTGGAGTCGCTGCTATGTTGACTCTACAATCATGATATTGACAGTTTTTGCAGCATAAATAGTCATGCAATTATCATGACTCAATGATGCTGTTATATTTTCCCTTTTACCAGATATACAATTTACAGGTCTGTTTCCATCCACCTGTTTTAAGTGCATTTTCAGTTGGTGCTTAAAACCTTGTGAGTGGAAGTGCATAACAGTTTGAAAGCATCTGCAGTGTTTTTAAGCTTGGCTGAGGTGGTGTATCAAAGGAACAATGTGAAAAAAGTAATACACAAAGCATGCAGCTTCCACTGGACATAAACATCAACTTTTTGAGGAAGCTGTAACCTTCATTACATTAATACATGAAAGTGACACTTTTTTCAGCTCCATTATCTTGTTACATTCTCTTCATCAGCAGTGCTCTGATAGCTCTAACTGGAGAATTGGCTCCACCATCTGTGGTCTGCCAAACCAAATTAGCATGCATTCACTAGTAGTTGATGGGAAATCATTTTTCTTCTGCTGATTTTCCATCCATCTATTTTTCCCCAGCCATGTCCTCCAGCTTATCTGGGGGGACACTGTGGTGTTCCCAGGCCAGCCAATAGATATAATCTCCCCAGAGTGTCCTGGGTCTGCCCCAGTTGCCTGAACTACCTCCTTGAATAACTGCACTCTTCACCCTATTTCTAAGGGAGAGGTCAGCCACCCTTCAGAGAAAAGGTTCTGCTGCTTGTATCCGCAATCTCACTCTTTTGGTCACTAATGCTTGTGGACATTTCTGATTTTCTTGAAGTGTATTTAAATTTTTTGCCACATTTGGATGAAAATCCTTTTCACTGCTTGTTTCCAGTACATTCTGCATTGTCTTTTTTTGGTTGTTTTCAAGGCAACTCAAGACATCCTGTAGAGGTGCAGAGTCATTACACTCTGTTTCCATCTTGGTTTTGGCATTGGCAAAAATGTTGCTTGGCTTCTGCACCAATCTTTGTTTTTGTTTTTTTAGCAGAAAAACTGTTGTTCCTTGTTATGCCGTGTAAGTCAGCCAACTCAAGGGGGTGGATGGATTCAAAGGTCTGATCCCAGGTCTTTGAAACCTGCCACTTAAGGAGTAAGAGTACAGTATGCCCTTCGATCAGCTGGAAGACTTGTTGTGAAACATGAGATGGTCCTTTTCATTTACAGTCGCTTAATAATAATGTAAAATTATAAACTGGGTTATGAAACTGTCTGAACGACAAGCAGAGCAGCAAAATGAGGAGTATGTCATGAATCTTCAGTTTTATTTATTAGCACTGATCAGTGGTTAGTTATCTTGTGAGAAAAGATTAAGACCTTATGAACGTAGGTGATTACAATTTCCTTTGAAGACGCAGGAGTTTGGTTTTTCTTGTCATTTGCACAAGTGAAGAGAGGGTACATTTTAATATCCAAAGGAATCCTTGCTTTGCCTTTGTTATTGTTCTCAGTAGGAAATGCTGACTGAGAGGTTGTTTCCCCAAATTTGTTGTTTTTATTTTGTGTGCTGTAATAAAAGTTTATCCAACAGCTGCTTGTTGCTGAATATATTATTTGTTCCAGAACTCAGTGGTCAGGTTATGTGTAAGACCGGCGGGTCCAACTGTCCAGCATTTAACTCTACAACAAGATGTGAGCATCTGGCTGGTAAATGTCCACGCTGCCACATTGCCATGACGTTTGGCATGAGTGTTCATCTTAGACTGCATATAAAAGTCAGACATTACCTACTGAATTCCCATTCACTTCTTGAGGTCACGCTGCTGTTTTAAAACTAGAGAAAGGGTGCCTCTGAATGACAAACTAAGGTACACACTCATGGTTGCAACTTCTCAGTTACAAGCTAGCTATGCCCTAAAGCATAGATGTGTAGTGGTGTCTAATCGAACCAGTTTTACAGATTTCAAAAGCCAAAAAAAAAAATCAGGCCTGAAAACATTTTTCCAGTGTAGCAGAAGGTTAAAAAAGCCTTCCCTGGGGTAGGTACTTCTGATAGGTTCTGAAAACATGCTTGTGGGCCTTGATACTGATTGGTCAAACTCAAAAACAAAAATCACCATTTTTGGAAAAAGGTTTGTGAGAGCAGAATTCTGCATTTACAATACCTGCACATATCATGTGCCTTGAGGCACCTGTTTGTTGTGACTTGGCACTATATAATTAAAATTGAATTGAACTCCATATTTACTGCAGTGGAAAGGCTGTCAGTCATAACAGACACAGCGGACAGTAGGATAGACGCAGACTGTGAAAACAGACAAATTATGTTGGTGGCCTGACCCTTTAAAGTCACTGAGTGAAACAAAGATGCAAAGAGATGGTGCTTCATCTTTAAATCCCACCAATCACTGTATTTCTGGCTATAAGCCCCTTCTCTCCCCATCTCTCACACATACTCACACAGACAGGCATCACTTGTTCTAGGAAGGGTTCCTGTCATTTGTATCTCACTCTCAGAGCCTCACTGTGTCCCAGCACACAAACATGCTAAGAAATGTTCAGACTGTTATTTTGCACTGTTATTTTCATACCAAAGCACCTAGACATGCAGACTGCTTCTACAAAGATTTGTGAAAGAATGGGTCACAGGAGCTCAGTGAATTCCAGCATGATACCGTGATAGGACGCCACCTGTGCAACAAGTCCAGTTGTGAAATTTTGTCACCACTAAATATTCCACAGTCAACTGTTAGTGGTATTATAACAAAGTGGAAGTGATTGGGACGGACAGCAACTTGGCCACAAAGTGGTAGGCCATGTAAAATCACAGAGCGGGGTTAGCGGATACTGAGGCACATAGTGTGCAGAGGTCGCCAACTTTCTGCAGAGTCAGTCACTACAGACTTCCAAACTTCATGTGGCCTTCAGATTAGCTCAAGAACAGTGCGTAGAGAGCTTCATGGAATGTGTTTCCATTGCCAAGCAGCATCATCCAAGCCTTACATCACCAAGCACAATGCAAAGTGTCGGATGCAGTGGTGTAAAGCATGCCACCACCGGACTCTAGAGCAGTGGAGATGTGTTCTCTGGGGTGACGTATCACGCTTCTCTGTCTGGCAATCCGATTGATGAGTCTGGGTTTGTCGGTTGCCAGGAGAACGGTACTTTTTGGACAATTTCATGCTTCCAACATTGTGGGAACAGTTTGGGGATGGCTCCTTCCTGTTCCAACATGACTGCACACCAGAGCACAAAGCGAGGTCCATAAAGACATAGATGAGCAAGTTTGGTGTGGAAGAACTTGACTGGCCTGCACAGAGTCCTGACCTCAACCCGACAGAACACTTTGAGGATGAATCAGCATTCTGGAAGAATGTTCAAAAATTCCAACAAACACACTACTAAACCTTTTGGAAAGCCTGGAAACTCTGAGTTCCCCGAACAGATCAGAGTTAGTTCAATGAACTTGGAGCATGAGCATCCTTAGTTATGCAGGTACATGATTATGGAAAGAAAGCCATCATCAATGGAGCTCCGATACCAGGATTTACCATGGCAACAGGTAAATAAAAATCTGAGCCTTGATTTTAATGCAGTGGACCGAGGAATCTGAACATGGGGAAGAGTCATTTTAATCAGTTTGGTCCACTATGTTTTCACAGACAGTATAAAAGTTTGATATAAAATAGATCATTTCTTCTCATCATTTACCCATTTGAATTTTCATTAGATGACGGTGGAATCCTAATTTTACATTAGATTTTTAAAATCTATTTATTCAGCTGTAACTTGACAAGGACAAAATGCCAGAAACCGAAGATAAAAATCTGGAGAAACAGACAGTTTACTGAAACTGTTGTTTTGATGCGTTTCGGCCTCCCATTTACATGAGAACGGAGTGACTTTTTGGAAACGGCCTCCAGAAACACTCCACTTCTGTGTAAACGGACGAAAACGATGCTTTTTGGAAACGGGAGCACTCGCACATGCGCACTATGGTTGCGACAGCCACAGTTTTCTGCACATGCACTAATAGATGAATGACACTGGCGGATTCACGTTTGCTTCTTGTGCTGCTCAGTCTTTTGAACTTAACTTAAACTTCAACTTAAATATCTGCGTACTTCGAGTGGCATTCCCAGCCAATATTTTTCTGTGTTTTTGCAGTTTTCTAATTTGGTGTTGTGTGCAGCAGCAATCCAACCTCGTCAGTCCACATTGACCATTTTGTAAGTAATGACCAGATCTTTGTTGTGCATCCCACCGAGTCCCTCCACGCATGCGCATGTTGCGTAAACAAACTTTGCAAAAAAATTTTAAAAACACAGCCAACTTGTGGCCTGGCAATGGGAACTACATCGTTTTCACTGTTTCTAGTGTTTCCGTGTAAATGGAGATTGTTTCTGAAACGCATCCGTGTAAACGGGAGGCTGAAACGCATCAAAACAACACTGTTTCCACTGGAAATGTCGTCATGTAAACGGGACCTTAGAGGTGCTAATTCTCATACCTGCCACTTCACACTGTTTTGAACCGCTCTGGTGTGAGCTGGAGGCCACCACCTGATGGAGCCAACAAGACAACATCATCTGCAAAAAGCAGAGATGAGATTTTGAAGCCACCAAGGTAAAAGCCTTCTGCCACTTGATGATGTCTAGAAATTATTTCCATAAAAATTATGAACAGAATCTGTCACAAAGGGCAGACCTGGCAGAGTCCAACACCGACCAGTAATGAGTACGACTTATGGCCAACAATGCAGACCAAGCTCTCACTGCAGTTGGACGGGGACTAAATGGCCCATAACAATGGCCCAGACACCTCAGTCTGCCAATCCAGTCGTGCCACCCCATCTCCATCTCCATGCAACTTTGCAGAGGTATGACAACCGAGACAGCCCTCAATAAAACACCATTCACGTTCAGATCGGGAAGGCCGTTCCTCCCAATCATGCCCCTCCAGGTCTCACATTGAGCATTGAAGTCTCCCAGTAGTACGATGGAGTCACTGGATGGAGCACCCTCCAGCCCACCCAGCAACTCCAAGAAGGGTGGGTACCTTGAACTGTCATTCAGCGCATAAGTGCAAACAACAGTCAGGACCCATTCCCCGGCAGGAAGGCACAGGGAAGCAACCCCTTAGTACACTGGTGAAAACTCCAACGTACAGGCCGAGGGGATACAAGAATATCCACCCCAGCTCGCCTCCTCTCACCGAGGGCAACTCCAGACTGGAATAGAGTCCAGCCCCTCTACAGGAGACTGGTTCCAGGGCCCAGGCCATGCATTGAGGTGAGCCCGCCTATATCTAGCTGGTATCTCTCAACCTCATGCACTAGCTCCTGCTCGTTCGGTCTGCCAGGGCCTCCGTCCTTGGCCACCGCCCAACATACATTGCACCCGACCCCTATTACACCTCCTGTGGGTGGTGGGCCTACAGAAGGGCGGTCCCATGTTCTCTCTTTGGGCTACACCCGTTCGGGCACCACGGGCTAATGCCTGGCCACCAGGCACTCTCCCTCGAGCTTCCTTCCCAGACCTTGCTCCAGGGTGGGGCCCTGGTAACCCTATCCCAGGCAGGATAAACAGTTCCCTTGGTGACTCTTCCATAGGGGTCTTCAGAATCGCTCTTTTTCTGGCCCCTCACCCAGGACCAGTTTGCCGTGGGAGACCCTACCAGGGGGACAAGCCCCCAGACAACATAGCTCCAGGGGGGACAACAACCCCTCCACCATGATAAAGTAGCAATTCACGCAGGAGATACTTGTACAGGAAGAGTACAGATACTTGTATATAAAAAAAAATACTCTGGTAGAAGCTGAAGTACTGATTCAAGTTCTTACCCAAGTAAAAGTGAAAAAGTACAGACTCTGAAATGTAGTCCAAGAAAGAAAGTAAAACGTAGTTCTTTGGAGCTCATTCTATCAGCTATTTTTGTGCAAAGCTAACGGAACCTTGTGCTAAATTAACATAAATGATATTATTTGAGAATACTAACTTAATTTCAATCTTAATTCTAATTCTAAATGTACTCACCTTGAACACGGTTATGTAAAACATGAGCAGAGGTTAAAAAAAGAAGAATTAATGAAAAAAAAAATCTATTTGCTGTCGCCTACATTGTAGAGGGTGACTGCCTCAACACAAACAGAAAAATTAGGAATCTTAAGATCGGTTGTAGCGGCTCAGCGTGGGGAAAATGATATTCACAATAGAATAATTTCTATTGTTGGCTCTGGTAGATTTTCTTTGTGTACAAGCTGTGATCAGCTGCTGCTGCTGCTCTGGTTTTACTGCTCTTTGTAGATTTAGACAAATGAATTCAGCAAGCTGTAACCCAGTATTTCACGAGCGATCTTAGCTGATTTCCATCCCCTACAGTGACTGTTTATACTGACAGTATTCAGTTGGTATAAAGGTGGAACTTAGTGAATCTAATCATCAGATGAATTCAAATTCATTTCACTACACTTGACATAACCCATCTGTGGCAACAAATACCCCAGCTGCTCTGCACTGGTGCAACACAGAGCTTTACTGTAAGTTCATCACAGAACGGCAGGCTGACTTGTTTATCCTGCATTAACCTATGCAACCTTTGAATAACACAAAGTTAGTATCCCTCAGTTTGTTTCGTAGAACGTCTCACAAAATGAGAAAAAAACAAAACAAAACATAACTTCACATCATATACAGATCCAAGATCTGATTTATGTCACGTAAGCTCTAAATTTCCAGTGTATCAAATGACACTGATCAGTCCTTACCTTTGAACACAACTCTGAACTCTTCTTCCTCTCCTGTGCTCTTTCTTACATCTTCCTCCATCTCTGAGTGAATTTACCTTTAGCTGTACCGTTTGTGTGTTTACTGATATTTGTTCTGCTGTTAGAAATTCTGCATTTGAAATGCCCTGAAACAACACATTACTCTCTTTATGGTTTTGTGTAGCGCTAGCTAGATGCAGAAGTACCTCAATTACAAATTACAGATATGTGCACCACAAACGCTGGTCTGGATCCACTTTAACCCCTGATAAGCTACAGTGATGGCTAAAAGTAAAAGTAAAGAGTTGTCGGAAAAATATTCAGATACCTGAAAATCGTACTTAAGTACAGTAACAAAGTATTTGTACTTTTACTTCCCACCTCTGTACGGTACAAAAACCAAAGGGCACAGTTTCTCTGAGAGGTCAGCAGTGTTGACAAAATGGCAGTGTGTGACATGATGTAATGAGGATAAGCAGACTGATCAGTAATGAAAGAATGACAAATAGAAAATGTTGTGTTGATTTAATCAAAAAATGGTCAGCTGTGACACAATCTTTAATAAAATAACTGTCTCCAGTGGTGTAGTGGTTAATACATTTGCTTACAGGTGAAAGGTTGCTGGTTCAGTTCCAGCCAGAAACAAATTTGACAACCTTTTGTGGTTGTGTCAGGAAGGGCATCTGGCATAAAACTGCCAAATCAGACATGTGGCGCTACCTGCTGGAGCAACTACTTGTGGCAAAAGAGCAGCCAAAAACGGCTTATTATACAAATTGATGACACATGACAGACAATTAGTAAACATTACTTCACTGTTCACAGTAAAATAAGTTTAGTAAATTAAACTTTGTCAGATTTTAGAATGATTCAGATGTTCACTGTCCTGAAAAGTAGAAAGTCTGATCTGTACATTTGAGGTGACTTTAGCCATGTCAAAACAAGGCTGGCTCAGAGACAGCACCAACCCCAGCCATTTGTTGGGAAAGCCAGTAGATTTTGCCTTCCTGTGTTAATGCAATGTTAGGTATGTTTCTTTCCTGCATGTCAACAGCAGTGACAGGTATTTTAGTGTAGGGACTTAATGCTTTAACAAGGCAGAAAATTCAGAGTCACAGTCCAAGGCCAGGGCCAGGCACAGATGTCAGCAGGTCAGCAACACTCAAGTACATTGACAGCTTCCACAGAGAACAGCGGCTGTCTTCCTAGACCAACCACCCCTGTGCAGAGCAGGCTGCAGTAACCCCAGCCTAAGCAAGCCAGAAATGGGTTGAAATAAAGTCTGGCTGCCGCGGGAGTGACGACCGTGTGAGCAGTTTGCTCCTGGAAGAGGGCGCAGGCAGAGCAAAGGCTGACTCTTGCTTCTTGTGGCGGGCAGCGGTTGGATGGCCGATGAAAAACAGCCAGCCCAGCCTCATCATCAGAGCTTCAGGTGGAGATGGAGCCGCTGTGGACAAGAGCTAGCAAACTGCAGCATCAGTGGTGAGGGTTCAGCAGGATGCACTGAGCCACTCTGTCAACAGTTGTAGGCCCTCCATGATTCTTCACCCACTGTGGTATCGGCGCTCCAAACTGCAGCCTCATCTCAGCAACTCTGCTCCTCTGCCAGCTCCTCATTTCAGAGATCACAACAGGAACAGGATGGACCACAAGCATAACTGGTGAAAAGACAACAGAAAACAAAGACCATGACACAAGAATGAACAGAAGCAGACTGAGGGTTTAAATACACAAGAGGTAATCAAGAAGGTGGGAAAGGCTAGGGCACACAGCTGAAACGAATCCATACGATGAGATAGAGAAAGCAAAACTAGATACAGGACACAGACAGAAGCTACCAAAATATAACAGGGATTTACTATAAACTATAACTATGGTAATTGTGAACAGAAATAAGACTACAAAACCAAAACAGGAGACATCAACTAAAATACAAAACTCAAAATTACACTATGCAAAAATATACAATAAACAGAACTTAAATGTTTAAACTCCAAATGCTGGGATCAAGACCCAGAACCATGACAAAAACCACTCCCAATTTCCCACAGCAAATATGGAGGTGAATTTGTATGCAAGTGATACCAGTCTACCATGTTCATCCGGGATTATGGAATGAGGCCTGGAGAACTCTCTGTCTCCTCTGCTCTCTGACTGAAACTTACAAACTCTGCAATGAGATCCAAAGACACGTCAGTAGACAAGAACTGAATTTATATATATAATTATATATAAAACGTAGACAAACACTGAGTGAACGTTTGCTGAGTCAGGAGTTTGCCACTCCCTGTGACTTCCTCCTGCTGGGAATGCACCTCTGGGTTGTGCCTCAAACCAGATATCACAGATATGTGCTGTAAATCATTATAAATTAATCTGAAACTCTTTTTACCTTTTCTATTATAACTTACAACAGAGTCACCAAATAAGCACTTCAAACATTTTTTATATACGATACAAGCAGTATTTGTACTCACATTCACATTGCTTTCATGATGCTCCCAGTGGTACCAATAAAACATGGATTTCCTGATTCTTTATTGATCCATAAACAAAAAATCTCACATATTATAAAGTTGTTGTAGTTACCATGTTAGCAAACAGTCATACAGAGCAACATTAGCAGCTCCACTGGAACCCTCTTGATGAAGCTTTCCTGTTATTTCTTCAAGTATTCTTCAGGAATACTTCTCCAGGCTTCTGGGAGGACATTCAAAGCTCTTCTTTGGATGTTGGCTGCTTTTTGTTCTGTTTTCTGTTAGGATGATCCCACACTGCTTCAGTCATGTTGAGGAGCCTATCCCACCTGCCATGAGGCAAGAGGCAGGGTACACCCTGGGCAGGTTGGCAGTCTGTTGCAGGGCTAACTCAGAGAGGCAGACAACTATTCACACTCACATTTGCACCTATGGGCAATTTAGAATCACCAGTTAACCTAACCCCACTAACTGCATGTCAGCTAACAACTGTGACCGTGCTGCCCTTATTTATTTATATTAGGCTATTAATCCTTTAGCTACTGAATGTTCTCAGTTTTTTTACTGTCTGTTTTTTGTTTTTATGTGTTCTCAGTTGACTTAATAGTTAAATAGTGAAACCCCCTTTTAACAGACAGTGAACTTGGTTGCGCTCTGGAGTTCACTGAGATGTCAGGGTCATAATCAGGTCAGGTGGTGCCCACTGAATGTGCACTCTCTTCCATCAGTGGGTGTGTGTGTTTTACAGAACTCCACATTGCGAAAACTTGACCTTTGAATCTTTATCTTGAGGTTGCTGAGATTGAAACTTGTCTGAGCTTTTTAATAGGTGCATCTATGGTGTGAATTTGAACATCATACCTTACATTGTTCTCAAGTTATAGCATTGAGAAGATTGTCAGAAAAACTTGACCTCTGACCGTGGCCCAATTATGGCAAAAATGTAATCAGGTGATCTACGGGTCACTTTTGTGCAAATTCGGTATGAATCAGATAGTAGTTTTGCTGTAAACAAGCAAACAAACAGTCAGACAGACAGACAAACATATCAAAAACAACAACCCATTCTGAACTCCGGGGTGGGGTTAAAAACAAACACAATCTTGACACAATCTGATAAGACACAGCTTAGAGAAATTTAACTTTTGTTTTCTTCTCATTACCAAGCCAGAGTGACGTTTAGTTTATCAGCTCCTTTGTAGCCTCACAAACTCGAGACTTTTTATAGTAGCTTTAATATCGTCAGTGAGTCAGCTGTGACACAATCTTTAATAAAATAAAGATTGCTGTCCTGTCAGCGGTTCAGTTTGAACAAAATCCTGTCTGAATATGAATTGCATGATTTAAATGAACAAAAACAAAAAAATACATCTGGGCCTCCAAAACCATGGTGCATACTCCAATCCTCCTTCTCAGAAGTTTTCAGCATGGAAGAGTGTGACTATGATCGCAATGGCTGTACCATGTACCTACTTAGTATTATTACATTTACTGTTAATACTATTTCAAATATTTTTTTTTCTAGTGGAATTATAACAAAACAATGGATTTTTTTTGGAGTTTGTAATTGTGTCACGAATATGAAGCCATGAGAAATGTCACGGGTATGTTGACTGGGAAACCAAGGGGTTTGTCCTCAGGGAAGTGTGAACATTATTAGTAGATTAATTTTTAACTGTTAGAATATGACATCAGCTGTGTGTAAAGCTCGTATGTTGTCTTGCAGCTAAAGCTAAAATCTCTAAGAACAGACCATGAAGGTATTCCCTTGATTTCTGCACCATTGACTATATACTATGACAGCAGTCGAGGTGCAGTCCTCTGATCAGTCTGCGTTTGTGCAGTAAGCTTAAATCAATGAATCATTCTTTATACTTGAACTTCCCTTCACCTCCTGTCCCCTGTCCCCGCCCTGTAACACATAAACAGCAGAATCTTGTTTCACACATTCACATTGTCATGTGAAAAAACTCACCGTCCACAACATGACCAGCTGGAAACCCGTTCACCCTGAACATCCATCACCAGCTGCTGCAGACACGCAAAACAAATTCTCTAAAAGTTTCAGTTGTTTCACACTCAAGTATTTCTAGTTCACTGTTCAGTCTTTCCCCCTAAATAAGCTGCTCTTTCCAGGAAATTCCTCCAAATAGCAACAGCAGTTTATAGACTAATATACTTCATCTTTGTTTTTGTGGAACATTGAACTGAATTACATTAATTGTTAGTATTACTGTTAGGTATATTGTTATTTTCAGAAACTTGTCTTCATGAAACTGAAGAACAGAATCCATTTTTTATACCAGTATTAATTTCAAGAATGCAAAAAAAAAAAGGGGAGACCAGTTGGTGTCACTTGTGAGAAATCACAGCTTTACAATATAAAGTGCTTAAAGTGACTGTTGTTGTGATTTGGTGCTATATTAATAAAAATTGAATTGAAATACAGTGGTTCTACAACTACTGTATTTCAAATGGTTTGTACTACTCACACTTGGCTTGTGTAGGACAAGTCAGTGTTGCATCTTTAAAAATCTGTAGACATAGGCACAGAGAGACGGGGGAGCTGGCCTTGGTGTTTCTTATACAAGCTGCCAGGAATCCTGGAGAAATATGGAAATCATTTCTTATGTAAGTGGTATGTTCCCTAAATATGCGAATCCCGCAAAGTTGAATAAACCTGAAAAAGCAACAACCATGTCATTAATTGTAACATATCGTTCCCAGCAGGCTGCTAAACTTCCCAGAACGCAAATTTACCTGTTACAGCCATACAATAGTTAAAGGAAAAGTCAGGGAATTTTACAACCAGGCCTTGGTGGGAGATCGGATTATATGTCCGGGCTTTTGTATGACTGTAATAGTGATAGTTGCCGCACCTTCCCATCGGGGTGAACCTCGGGGCGCCCTCTTTGAAAAACGCACACAGTCAACCAGAAGAGGCAGATCCATCCATGCAATGTTTCGCTGTAAAAACAGCAGCCAAGCTGTCTGTCTCTGACTGAGCGATTGGCCCCACGCGCACACACCTTCGGAAGTTATGGCAGATCGTAAAGAGTCCAAATGCAGAGTGAGGATGTGGTGACCCGGCTGATGAGCTCTGTGTTTACTTTGCGTGCATCAGCGTAACCCGGGGATAACCTTGCGTGCGCTGTGAGCGCGTGTGCCGCTTACTTGTCTACTGACCTGTGTTTGAACCCTCTAAGAGAGATATCATTTTTATAACACATACACAGCAAGAAAGAGTGAGAGCAGGTTAAAGTCTTCTTGTAGATTATAAAGAGGTTCAATGGAATAATTGACTGATAGAAGTCAAAGCGGAGGGCAGCGCTGCTTTGCAGCAAGCTCTTAATCACCCTTCATCTCAGATAGGCAGATACTGCGTTTATTGTTCTGTTGATATTTGATTAAGGCAAGAGGGGAAGCTGGGTCTGGTATTCTGAATAATTACAGCCAAAGTGATGAAGTGAAGTTTTAAAATGCCACAACAGTCACAAGCTATAAAACAAAACCAACTTATAGTTTTAACTATGAATGGCACCAGTGAGGCCCACAGAGAGAGGGATTAAATGCGGCTTTTCCATTTTCTGACGCGCCTGAAAATGCGATCCTCAAAAGCTCATTGCTCCTGAATGGTCGTTGCTGGCAGGCATGATTATTGATCTTATAAGCGGGGCTTAAGCCAAGGTAATGAGTGTGTAAAATAGCTGCCTTATTGCCAACAAAGGCGTCTTGGGACTTCCATTGTCTCGGAGGGAATCATCACCTTTTCTCAGTGAAATCCGCCGCGGATTGTCTGCGTGCAACAGGAGGTAGGGACTAAAGATGTGGCCCCTGGAACAAATGGTAAGGCAAGTCGGCCAGTACAGGTCGGAGGCGGGGCGGAGCGACACCCACAATTAAAGATGAACTTTGCGTGAACTAATTTATCGGAGGGAGGAGAAGGTAACGGGCTACCCGCAGTCTTGGCAGCCTATAAAAGCTGTGGCTGAGAACACCGGAGTCACAGTAGCAGACAGAGCTCCACCTGAACGCTTCACGGGTCCCACAAGACGCTGCAACATGGTTGTGAGTGCACTGCTGACCACGTTCTTATGCACCGTGGCGCTTCCCATTTTGCTGTTCCTGATGGCCGTGAAGCTGTGGGAGGTTTACATACTCCGATGCAGAGACCCGAACTCCCCCTGCCCGCTGCCCCCCGGATCCATGGGCTTACCTTTCATTGGAGAAACGCTACAACTCATCCTCCAGGTAAATGCTGCTTTCACGTAAACGCTTTATGCTGTGTGTGTGTGTGTGTGTGTGTGTGTGTGTGTGTGTGTGTGTGTGTGTGTGTGTGTGTGTGTGTGTGTGTGAACATACACTTCTAATTAAACTCTGCCCCTGTTCCTCTTCGGAAATGTTTACATGTAGTATTTATCACAAGTACATTGCCTTTCCTTTCCGAGTCTGGTTTTATGTTGGCGCGTGTGATCTACAAAGCAAACTCAGTGGTTGCACATCTCTCATTTTGGTTCGGTTTGTGTGAACATATTTACAGAGGAAAACTTTTCTTCGGATGAAACGAGAGAAGTACGGTTACATCTACCGCACACACCTCTTCGGGAACCGCACGGTGCGCGTGACCGGCGCGGATAACGTCAGGCAGATCCTTCTGGGGGAGCACAGGCTGGTATCCGTGCAGTGGCCCGCTTCTGTTCGCACTATCCTGGGCTCGGAGACACTCTCTAACTTGCATGGAGCTCAGCACAAGACTAAGAAAAAAGTAAGTTATCTGGAACTTTACTTAAGGGGAATGTACTTAAATATTTTTGGTTAAAGGAATTTAAAGACATATTATTTTACTTTGGCTATTTACTGACTATTGTACTTTGACAAGATTTTATATTAGTAATTTTATAAATTGTCTGTCAGATTTAGATGAAATGGTCTCATTAAGTCTACCCTGCCATCCACCACTTCTGTCCCTCTCAGGCTATCATGCAGGCCTTTTCCAGGGAAGCTCTAGAGCTATACATCCCCATTATCCAGGAGGAAGTGCAGGCTGCAGTGAAGGAGTGGCTGGCAAGCGACTCCTGCGTGCTTGTCTACCCAGAGATGAAGCGGCTGATGTTCCGCATTGCCATGAGGGTTCTGCTGGGCTTTGAGCCAGAGCAGATTAAAAATGATGAGCGTGAGCTGGTGGAGGCTTTTGAGGAAATGATCAAGAATCTGTTCTCTTTGCCCATTGATGTGCCTTTCAGTGGACTGTACAGGGTAAGAGAAGCATGACATACATACAATTTACAGTGTTTTTTAAGGTTCAATTAAGGTCCATTTATAACAAACTTTTCTTCAGGAGGCAAAGAACAACATGAAATTATTGTACTGTGTCTGAACAGAAGAATTTCATGTTCATAGTTCAGTTAATTTAAGCCTTCACTTCAATCCCCCATTTGATATATATATATATTTTTTTTATTTCCACCTTCTTTTGTCCCTTCATTCTGTTCCTCGGTTTCCTGCTTCCTTTCCTGCAGGGTCTGAAAGCAAGGAACTTCATCCACTCCAAGATTGAGGAGAACATCAAGAAGAAGGTGCAGGAGTCAGACCAGGAGTGGAAACACAGAGATGCCCTGCAGCAGCTCATAGACAGCAGCAACAAGAACAGAGAGCCCATCAGCATGCAGGTAATGACAATGTCAGATTTGCTGCAATGTACATCTGAAAAACTAAACTCAGTATTTTCTGTCCATGAGCCACTGTTATGATCAGAGCCTGAAATGAATCTATTTCTGTTTGCAGGCCATCAAGCAGTCTGCTACAGAGCTGCTGTTTGGGGGGCATGAAACCACAGCCAGCACAGCCACCTCTTTGGTCATGTTCCTGGGTCTAAACCCCAAAGTAGTGGACAGACTAAGGCAGGAACTCATAGACAAGGTGAATACACACTAACTTAATTAGTAATGTTTACAGTGACCGCTGCAATTTATTTTGCAAAAATTAATTCAAAAACAAGAATCAAGGTCTACTTTTTACATTTCCTGAACTGGTCTTCCTCACTAAAATCAGTTACTTATTTGTCGTGGCAGCCACATAATGACAGTCTTTGCTACAATGACCATCTCCATTACCAACATGCTGATGTTACTTTAAAAAATTTTATAGTAAGGTTTGCTTATCTTATAATTGACACTGAGCCAATAATCCACATTGGCGCTCTCTACAAAAAGCTCATTAGTGTAAGATGTTAAACCGCGATCAGGAAGGCCATCTGAAGCCCCGTCAGATGGATAGTGACGAGCTGCTCAGATCAGTGGGGGAAGTATGGTAGTGCAGTGGTTAGCACTGTTGCCTTACAGCAAGAAGGCTTTTGGTTTGAACCCCTTCCGGTGCCTGGATGGGTTTCCTCTGGGCACTTTAGCTTCCTCCCACAGTCCAAAGACATGCATGTTAGGGTAGGATAGATTCAATTTTATTTATATAGCACTAAATCACAATAGTTGCCTCAAATCGCTTTATATTGTAAGGTTAAAAACCCTACAATAATGCAGAAAAAACACCAAAAATCAGACAACCTCCTGTGAGCAAGCTTGGTGACAGTGGGAAGGAAAAACTCCCTTTTAACCAGAAGAAACCTCCGGCAGAACCAGCCTAAGGAAGGGGCATCCATCTGCCTCGACTGGTTGGGGGTGAGGAGAGGGAAACAGGACAAAAGACATGCTGTGGAAGAGAACCGGAGATTAATAATAACTAATGATTAACTGCTGAGTGGTGTATAAACGGATTAAAAAGAGGTGATTGAAAAAGAAATAATCAGTGCATCATAGGAAGCCCCCAGCTGCCGAGGCCCATTGTGCCGTAACTAAGGGAGGGTTCAGTGTCACCTGATCCACCTATAAGCTTGATCAAAAAGGTAAGTTTTAAGCCTAACCTTAAAAGTAGAGTGTGTCTGGCTCCCAAACCCAAACTGGGAGCTGGTTCCACAGAAGTGGGGCCTGAACGCTGAAGGCCTCCTATTTTACTTTTAAATACACCAGGAACCACAAGTAAGCCAGCAGTCTGAGAGCAAAGTGCTCTATTGGGGTGATATGGGACTATGAGGTCTTTAGGATAAGATGGGACCTGATTATTCAAGATCTTGTATGTGAAGAGAATACATTTAAATTTAATTCTGGATTTAATAGGGAGCCAATGAAGAGAAGCCTATATGGGAGAATTATGCTCTCTTTCTACTTCATCAGTACTCTTGCTGCTGCATTTTGGTTCAACTGAAGGCTTTTCAGGAAGTGTTTCGAACAGGCTGATAATAATGAATTGCAGTAGTCCAGCCTAGAAGTAATTAATGCATGAGGTAGTTTTTCAGCATCACTCTGAGACAGGCTGTTTTTAGCAACATTGTGCAAATGCAAGAAAGTGGTCCTACATATTTGTTTAAATGTACATTGAAGGACATATCCTGGTCAAAATGACTCCAAGATTTCTCAGTGTTACTGGAGGCCAAAATAGTGCCATCCAGAGTAAGTATCTGGTAGACACTGTTTCTAAGATTTTTAGGGCTGAATACATGAACTCCAGTTTTATCTGAATTTAGAAGCAGGAAATTGGAAGTCATCTAGCATTTTATGTCTTTAAGACATTCCTGCAGTTTAATTAATTAGTGTGTGTCATCTGGCCTCATGGATAGATAAAGCTGGGTCTCATCTGCATAGCAATCAAAATTTATACTGTACCTTCTAATAATACTACCCAAGGGAAGCATCTATCCATTCTCCTCTGCTTATCCGGTTCAGGGTTGTGGCCAAGGGAAGCATGTATAATGTAAATAAAACTGGTCCTAGCACAGAACCCCGTGGAACTCCATAATTAACCTTAGTGTGTGAAGAAGATTCCCCATTTACATGAACAAATTGGAGTCTCTTAGATCTGATTCAAACCACTGCAGCACAGTACCTTTAATACCTACAGCATGCTCTAATCTCTGTAATATATCATGGTGAACAGTATCGAATGCTGCACTGAGGTCTAGCAAGACAAGCACAGAGATGAGTCCACTGTCAGAGGCTGTAAGAAGATCATTTATAACCTGCACTAATGCTGTTTGTGTTTTTGTAATGCACACTAAATCCTGACAAACTCTTCAAATAAACCATTCCTCTGCAGATGATCAGTTAGCTGTTTTACAACTACTCTTTCAAGACTTTTTGGGATAAAAGGAAGGTTGGAGATTGGCCTACAATTAGCTAAGACAGCGAGGTCAAGTGACTGGTTATGTAATGGTTTAATTACTGCCACCTAAAAAGCCTGTGGTATGTAGTCTGTAAATAGAGAGACTGATCCTATTTAAGATTTAATCTTTAATTGTAGGACCTCTTTGAGCAGTCTTATAGGAATGGGTCAAATGGACATGTTCATGGTTTGGAGGAAGTAACTATTGAAGGTAATTCAGGAAGATCAATCAGAGGGAAAGTGTAAATAACAGTAGTACTGAAAGTAGCTGAATATAATTATACATCTGGTTATGAATCATTTTTTTCTCTAATGGTTAAAATTGTGAAGAACTTCATGAAATCATTACTAGTTAACTCGACTCAGCAAAGCTCTGACTCTGTGAGCCTGGCTAAAGGTTCAACACTTATTTTCTTCAATCAGTGATGAATAGTAAGTAAGAAGTCTTTAACTTTAATGAGAGTTTATATATCACACTCAGACTGCTGGCTTACATGTGGTTCCTGGGCTATTTAAAAGTAGAATGGGAGGCAGAGCCTTCAACTTTCAGACCCCTCTTTTGTGGAGCCAGTTTGGATTTGGGAGACAGACACCCTCTCTATTTTTAAGATTAGGCTTAAAACTTTCCTTTTGGATCAATCTTATCGTAAGGGCTGGATCAGGTGACCCTGAACTCTCCCTTAGTTATGTTCCAATAGGCTGGGGGATTCCCATGATGCACTCTCTTATTCACTCACCTCTTTTCACTCTTTGTGTTTATACACCACTCTGCATTTAATCATTAGTTATTATCAATCTCTGGTTCTCTTCCACAGTGTGTCTTTTTGTCCTGTCTCTCTCTCCCCTCACCCCCAACCAGTCGAGACAGATGACTGCCCCTCCCTCAGGCTGGTTCTGCCAGAGGTTTCTTCTGGTTAAAAGGGAGTTTTTCCTTCCCACTGTTGCCAAGTGCTAGTGCTTGCTCACAGGGGGTTGTCTGATTGTTGGGATTTTCTCTGTATTATTGTAGGATATTCACCTTACAATATAAAAATCAGCTTGAGGTGACTATTGTGATTTGGTGCTATATAAATAAAATTGAATTATTTTATTGCTGCCCCCACTGGCACCTGTGTTTGTTTTTGTTTGTTTGTTTGTTTTTTTTCTTGTTTTGGGTTTTTTTTTGTTTGTTTTCAGAATGCTTATTAGCTTGAACTGTTTGATTCTACCACTGTGCAATAACAGAAACAAGTGGCTCAATTCCTAACACTGTCTTTGGGTTCTCAACACAAATGTTTATCTTCAGGTGGAGCAGGGTATGGACCTCCAGAGTCTGAACATTGAGTCCTTGGAGCAGTTGAAATACACAGGCTGTGTCATTAAAGAGACACTCAGGATCAACCCTCCTGTGCCTGGAGGCTTCAGAGTAGCCCTCAAAACCTTTGAGCTCAATGTAAGCTTTTTTTTTTTTTTTTTTTTTAAACAATATGAAAGTGAAAGTTTAAAGAGGCATGATAGAAAACCTGCTCACTGATAATTTCCACTTATCTCCTCAGGGTTACCAGATTCCCAAAGGTTGGAATGTTGTATATAGCATCTGTGATACTCATGATGTGGCACAAATCTTCCCCAACAAAGAAGACTTCCAGCCAGAGCGCTTCATGACCAACCCTTGTGCTAACTCCTCCAGATTTCAATACATCCCATTTGGGGGTGGCTCCAGGATGTGCATTGGGAAGGAATTTGCCAAGGTTATGCTGAAGGTTTTCCTGGTGGAGGTGGTTACAAAGTGTCATTGGACTCTTTTAAATGGGCCTCCAACCATGAAAACAGGACCTACTGTCTATCCTGAAGACAACCTACCAACCAAGTTCACTAGCTATGTACAAAATTAAACTAATATGTTGAGGATTTTTTCCTAGAACAGACTAAATGTCGAATGTTTTGGCTCCAGAAACGGATCATAGGCCACACCACTTACAACAGAAAATGTTTTTTTTTTTCTTTTTGCCACATGTCAGTGTGGTGTTTTTAAGCATTAACTGTACATACTGTAGATTACACAAGAGCATATTTTATACTATACTATTTATACATTGATTTGTATATATTTTCTTGATATAAGCAAACTAAATGAGACACTTTGTAGACTCCTCTGAGCTGATTAAAGTATTCCATGTAGGACTTTGTACATATTTAATTTGTCTGTTTTATATAACTTTTGTATTGTACTTCAGCTTATTTAAATGAATTATGTTTTAATGTGTGGGTTTTTTTTATTTAATAAAGTATTTTGCAGAGAACTTATTTATTTTTGCATTTAATTGTTAGAGGTACACTGAACCAAAACATGACTGCATCTACCTATGCTAATATACCGTTGATCATTTGTATACTACTAAAACAGCTCAGACCCATTTGTATTTACAATTCTACATTTTGCGTCACTGCTGCCACTATATTGTCTTCTGTTTTCATTTCTTCTTCTCCGTCCTGCTATTCCAACTTTACCTTTTGGTAATATACACGCGTCCATCTGGAAAAACAAACGACCAAACAAAAAACAAAAACTGCCTAACAAATAAGGCTAACAGTGGTCTTTCATTTCCTTCTTGGACACTGTGTGCTGGTGAAGTGCAAATTCTTTAGAAATGGCTCTGTAACCTTTTCCTGGTGAGCATCAAGAGATAACTATTCTTTTCTGAGGCCATAACAAATCTCTGTTGCCATGAATCATTTCTGCAAACGTTTGTGAAGATCAGACTTTGATAGATCTCTGCTCTTTAAATATTCACTCACACCTGGTTGTTATCCCTGAAAACACCTGATCTAACTGCTATTCATTAAAGTGCACAGGCCTTTGCCTGTAAGAGGAATAATACTGGATCGCTTTCTCCAGTAGACGTGTATTATATTATGGCATTTGTTAAAGGGGTTCACTTTGTCTACTTTTGGGACTTGTTTCAAAGTCAGCTGATGTTCTAGGTCACATTTAGGCAGAAACTTTCTAAAGAGTTGACAAACTTTTCACTACCCATATAGTAAAGAGTAGAAGTCCTAGTTTCTGTCAAGCCTCTGACCATAACAGTGATAAGCCAACTAAATAATGATGTGAGCTTTATCTCTCCATTTCTGTCATCTGTCAGGACAAAAGGTACAATCCTCAAATCCAGGCCTCGAGGTCCGCTGTCCTGCAGCTTTTAGATGTGTCCCTGATCCAACACATCTGAATCAAATGGCTGAATTACCTCCTCAGTATGCAGTCAAGTTTTCCAGAGTCCCGCTAATGACTTCTATATTTGACTCAGGTGTGTTGGATCAGGGACACATCTAAAACCTGCAGGACACCGGACCTCGAGGCCTGGATTTGAGGATCCCTGCTCTAAATCATATTGTGTATGAGAAAATGATTGCAAATGACAATTAAACAGAAAGGAAACAAAACATCCCCTATCTCAGTCACATAGATACTCACATGTTTTACACACCAGTATTATGGTTTAGCTGGGTGGGCTCTAGTTTCTGTTTTTTCTTTTTTTATTAACCTCTCTATTCTTACTCTTAGTCAGGTGGAGTTGCTGTCCTGGCACTGTGTCTCAGATCTGGGGGTGGAGCCTTCCTGCCCTGGCAGTCCTTCCCTCACCTGTTATGGTGTAATCAAGAGCTGGGTATTTCTAGGCAGATGGGTGATGCAGTTCTCCTCTAGATTGCCCTTGCAAACATGGTGATGGTCAGGTCTCTTTGGTTTTCACTAGGTTCCTGTGCTTACCCATGTGTAACCTGCCTTCTCTACTAGTTGCCAGAACCCAGTGATCTCTGGAAACCTGCAAACTCCAAATCGAGCATTCCTATAGATTGTGAGCGCCTCCAGCTGCATCTCTGTTCTCTGGCATGCCAGCTCTCCACCTGCCTCCTTTTGGCTGTTCTCAGAACCCTCCTGCTGACCAAGTACTCAATTTACTCAATTAAAAACACATCAATACTCATTCCCACTTGCATGGTCCTCTGCTAATACTCTCTCTCCTCTCCGACAGAGCCCCTGATTGCATCCCTGTAGAGAGTTCACTCAGTTCAGTAACCAGTCACTTACCAGAATCTTTTTCCATTTTTACAATAAACACCTCAAAACTGCAAACATCTGCTTGATTCTGTTTTCATTTCAAACCAAACTATGACTACTGTGTTCTATAATCAGCTAGCTACTTCATCTCCCTATCACACTCCTGGTTTACCTTTGTGACACACAGTCCTCCCTGAATCCTTTGCTTTCTTTTAGGCAAATGTTTTGTTTATTTATATTTCAGTAAATTTTATTCTTTTTGTTAATCTCAACATTTACATACAGTTTAACTGTTTAAAATGAATTATTTGTGTTTTATTTTCAATGATTGTATATAAAAGATAGACACAGCCACAGTAATGTTATTCATTGGTCAGTGGTTGCATTGTGAAGCCTTGACCTGAGCTTGGTGCTTTGAAACTGGACATGATGAGTCTAACGTTGAAACGAGGCACACTGCATGCTGAACGGTTAGCCAACTTGTCAGTCATGATGATGCATGATAATCCCCTGCCTTATTGTCCTTTTGTTACTCCATTGAGCCATAATTTAGCAAACCATGTTTAGTACTGTATGATTTGAAATGACTGAGGCTGTAAACTTATCAGTAAAGTGTTTACTGTGGCCACAGATCAAGTCAACCAAAAGGTCATTTTCCAGTAGACTTCTATTAAAACTGGACATCTTTTTGCAACCAGAGGAGTTGCCTGCTGCTGGCCATTAGGAAGAAAGAAAGTTTAAGGTAGTTTGGCATTGGCTTCACTTTTCAGACACAGGACATCCGTCTATTACATACAGTTTATGACCTTCATGCAAGTATTGCATATTTTTACATATAAATCCAGGGAAATTAGAATACCTGGACTAAAGGCTATATTTAAAAAAAATTAATAAATTGAGACTATATCACAACTTCATTATAAAAATGCATAAATGAATTAGTGCAGTTGTAGTGAGGTATGTCAGTGTAATTGTAAATGATGAGATCAAGAGCAATATAGGAGAAATCTGGAATCCATAGGAGTGAAAGCAAAGATGTGCCCTGATGACCCTAACAGATGAGCAGTCAGAGGGTGAAACAGAGTTCATACTGATCAGTTCACTTTCAGGGCATCAAGCTAGTAAAGATTCACAGTGGAACAATAAAAGCAGTCCTGTAACACAGATTCATGATCATTGCAGGTCCTCTCATTCAGGATTACAAGCTGTTAATGGATTATTAAATGTGTTTATGACATAAAGGCAGAAAATAGTTTGTGGAGCTGGCTTTGCAGATTTCTCTCAAACAACACACTTGGAGCTGGCAGAGAAAGCAGCTCCTAATGATCAGATTATCTGGTTAGCGTACTGAGTTCACTGCGTGTAAAACAAGTCCCAACAGTGTCATCCAACCTTACTGAGGAGCAAATGTTTTTGAAGCTGTTTTGAATTGCCACACTTAGAGATTGGGTGAGGAGAATGCGGCCGTAGCCTCCTCCTGGATCAGAATACCTCCCTGATCTCTAAACAGAAACTATGTACATTTGGCGCATTTATGTGTTTGCTGTCTTGACCCTTACTTCCTTCCTTTACAGGTTGTCTCTCCTCCCATGCTGCACTAAGTTCATGAGAAAGTGAGAGGAAACGGTGTATGAAGAAATTAAGAAAGAAAACTTGTAACAGAGAAGCTTACACATTTTCACACGCCTGAGCAAGGACTGCATGATATGAGCATAATAGTTCAAGTTCATGGGCAGGAGCATGCCTCAAACATGCCCTCTCCTGTCATATACCTATAAATGTTTTCCCACACTTCACACCTGTTTGTTCTTGTTTTCCTTTCGTGTCCTGTTCTCTCCCTTTGCATTTTCACTTTGTATCTCTACTATTGCTCCCAATGAAGGCATGTGTGTAAAAATATTAAAAACACATTCAAATATGGTAATTTAATACTAGAGTTAAGATGTGCTTAGCTTAGCATGTAAAACCAGCACATTCTTTTCCCCATTAGTACAATTTTGTCAGTTCTATATGCAAAAATGTGTTCATGCCCTGTTTTGGACACTTGTTTAGTTTTCTGTGTGTTTTTGTCTTATTTTCCTTTAATGTTTGTTTTCATTGCTGTTTGGTTAGGTTCAATTCCCTTCAATTTTATTTATGTAGCACCAATTTACAACAACAGTCACCTCAAGGGGCTTTTACATTGTAAAGTAAAGACTGTGCAATATTAGAAAGAGACAAACAAGCACACAACCCCCTATCAACAGCAATTGGTGACAGTGAGAAGGAAAAACTCCCTTTTAAGGGGAAGAAACCTGCAGCAGAACCAGGCTCAGGGAGGGGCAGTGATTCACTGCGACCCGTTGGGTGTGAGGGGAAAGAAAAGAGAGCAGACTTTAGACAAGCAGACAGCTTGGTTAGGTTTAGTTTGAAATCATGGTTTGGATTATGTTACATTGTTTTGCTATACTGACTCTGCATATTGAGAAATTATGCAAAAGTTTATATTGTGCTAACACTTGACTCTGATGTATGTAACGAGTTGGGACTGAGACCCTGCTGGGTCTACGATCAAAATACATCTGAGTATACGTCTGAATCTGTCTTACACTATTGTCTAGTCTGTTTTTATTTGTATATGAACCTAAATGTAAAAATGCATGACTAAAAAAATGTAAAAAGGTAAATGAAAATGTGATGACTGACCTGCTGCATGTGTTTACATGTGGATACTCAGTAACCAGGTTACTACAGTGTATGTTGAGACATTCTCTGAATACATGCATAGCCTGGATTCTCTGAGTAAACTGGTCATTCACGTCAGACAGTGAAGAGTGTCATCAGTCTGACGGTGCGTGAAACTTTTTGGCTGCATGTATTTGTAACACTGTAACCTTCACTTTGTTTGGCAAATAAGAGCCAGAGTTTCTGTACTTCAGTGGAACCTTTACTGGCAAATGTGGTTTGGCTTCTTTCACAAGTTGATTCTCATTCTGGTGCCATTCTGATTTATACCCAGCCTCCCTCCATACCATGTTGACTTCTTAGCTTTGTGCTGTTGTCCCTGGCCCTTGTTTATTACTGTGCTTCTTGCAATTATTGGATCCACAAATGCTGAACTGTTGTCCTTAGTGTAAGTCACCGTGGATAAGAGTTTCAGCTTAATGGCCAAATTGTAATAGTAAATTGTAGCTGACACCTTTATGTCCAGTTATCCTATCGCTGCTGGTCCAGCCCTCGAACGATGTGAATGAACTTTTCTGAACTTTGCCTCCTCTCCTCATTTTAAAGAGCATTTCCTCCCCACCATTGTTCACCATCACCCAGCAGAAACAACACTCTGCACGGCCAAGGCCATTTTGTCTACATTTTTGACCATTTTAGTGAATTTACAACACAGTGTTGAAAAAGGTTTAAAGCTTGTTCGCTTTCATTTAGATCCCAAGGCCTGAAAACAGTCCAAAGTAAATCATTGTAATAGCGGGTAAAGTAGCGTTACTGAAGTCAACACTGAACAACTTTGTTGCCATGAACAATCCATAAGAGTGGGTGGAGGCAAAGAAAACCACAGGGAAGAAAGAGAAAGAAAAACAGGAGAAGTCTGTATTTGTACAGTACAGTGCAAAAGTCCTGCGTTACCCCTCATTTCTTCTTATTTTACTTGGAAAATTAGAAAGACTTGCAGTGATTTATTGAAGCGTGCAAACATACATGAAAAAGCAGTATATGAGGCAAAAAAATAAATACACATTTACACAATTCTAAACTAAGCTTATAAGCTTGAAAGTCAGTATTTGGCACGGCCACCTTTATTCGTCAACACAGTCTGAACTCTTTAGACAGGGATGGGCAGTTAATTTTCCCAATTCTTCTCAATATTAATTTTATTTCTTTATGAACTGCTACTTGCCTATGTCACCATTTTCAGTCTCATGCTTCTCCAAAAGTGCAACAAACTGTCTGTGATTCAGTGCTTTTGTCCTCAAGAAGTTAACTATTTTAGTTACAAATTCAACAACATGGTTAATTTTTGATACTGACTTACACAACACCTGGATATGATGCAAATAATACCAATTTCAGTTCTGTGTTCATTTCATCCGCTTTATTTTGTATCCACTTCAAAAGTCCAGCATTTTCAGGTCCTATTATAGTTCTTGGATTTTTTTTTTCATGTTTTATAAGGACATGACTTTCAGATACTGTTCTTCTGCCATTGATAGTTTTTAGGTCTGCCAATATCTGATTTTGCGCCCATTTATTTTGTACCATTACATTAAGGTGCAAAACTGTCACCAGATGTTCAAGTCAACCTCACTTCCCCTGTGACGAGCACAACAGCAGCACCTTATGAACTGGCTCCAATGATAAACCATTTCATCCCCAATGGTACAATAAGGTACTTTAATTTTTGAGAGTGTATTTGCTATTTGATCAAGATCTTCAGTATCAAAACTAAAGAGACTAAGATTAAGGTCCATTCCACTGTATAGAAAACTAGACATTCTCCACAGGGTAGCTAGCAGACAAATGTTTGTTTATTGGAAAAAGCTGCATAAAAAGCATAATGTTACATGCCCCATGAGTTACTTAAAAAAAATTACCTTAAATGAAAATCTGCTGTGGAGTGCTCTGAGCGCCCAGTAAGATGTGTTAATAGTGCCATTAACATTGTTGTTAGTGGTTTGGTGTGATTAGCATGCAGCCTTGAGGGGAACCAGTGCTGAGTGTGAGTGTGGAGGAGAGATGGGGGCCACATCTGACAGATTGTGGGCGGTGAGTGTGGAAGTGTTGTATCCAGATGCAGGTGGGAAGGGGGATCTGCAGTTTGAGCAGTTTGGTGGTTAAGATATCCGGGACGATTGTGTTAAATGTTGAGCTGTAGTCCACAAAGAGCATCCTCGCATAGCTCATATAGCACATAGCTCTTGTGGTAACATATGTTACAGTGAGTCGATTTAGAGAGGCCAGCAACTGACGATCACACTATCACTAATATTCTCTGTAAAGTTGTGTCAGGGTCTGTGGAGGTAGACTGTGGAGAGCGCAGAGGAATGTGGACCCAAAAACAGCACGTGGGGAGGCAAACATGGTGAAACTGAAAGTGTGTCTTTTATTAGACTATACGTGGGTAATACAGTAGAAAACACTAAAATCTAACAGAACTAAATTTACTTATAACATCACGCTGGGAATTCACTGGAGGCTATAAACTACAGAAACAAAACCTCTGGGAACACATAGCTGAACTAAATCACAGAGAATGAGACAGGGAAGTAAAGCTGAATACAAAACACAAGGAATGGACTAGTTCTTATATAGGCATCACATAGTAACATAGCTAGTTCTACTCTAGCTGAGCACTCAAAGCACTTTATACCACACATTTGCATTTACCCATTCACACAAGCACTATTTCAAAGTACTTTCTATCTAACATTCACACACATTCATGCTCCAATGGTTGCATTGGAGAGCAACTTGGGGTTCAGTATCTTGCCCAAGGATACTTTGGCATGCAGACAGGAGCAACCAGGAATCAAACCACCAACCTTCCGATTAGTAGATGACCTGTTCTACCTCCTGAGCCACAGCCACTCCCAAGAGACAAGAGACTGACAAACTACAACAGGAAACAACTGAGCAAAGAGGCAGGAACACAGACTTGACACCACACATGTATAAACATAGCACAGGAGACAAGACACAAGAGAGAGGGCACATTATGGTGGGAAGGGCCCACAGAGGGAGAACTGAACTAAAGCACTAAGAACTGAGAACACAATTAAATAGACTTAAGCATAAAACAAACAAACAATATAAGCACAAGACAAAACAGGAAACTGAATAATTAAATGACCAAAACCACAGAATCAAAAACTCAAAACACTGTGAAGCTAGCTCGGGACCATAACAAGGTGTCTCTGAAAATCCTTTTTGCCTCCCCCCAAAAAACAGAGGCTCTGAAGCAGATCTACAGAAACAAGTTCAGAAGGAAAAACTTTAGAATAATGATTTGATAATAACTAATAATAATAATAATAGAAAATACTAAACAATCCTTTTAAGTAATATTAGATAATTATGACTGTTTTTAATGTTGCAAGAGAAAAATACAAAAGGGTGTGTGAACACCACAACTTCTGTTTCAGTTCTAAAGAAAAGATAGCCTTATTTAACAGTCATTTTGTTAGTTTCTGTTTTAATTACATGGCTTTTATTTTGAAAATAAATATTAAATACAATTTACATTGAGCTCCTAGAGATCAAGTCCTGCCATCTTGTTAAAGCCTCCAGGCAGCGTGTGTGAATCCCCTAACTAAAGTTTGGTTTATATTTGTACGTTTTTTTTGTTTGTTTGTTTTGTTTTTAAAACCTGCAATAGCAATTTACTTGAGTTAGTGGTAACTTAATGTAAGCTAGTGTGAGGCTAAGGAACTGTCTCAAACTATAAAGGAGGGCTCCATTATTAGGCCACAGAAGCAATGGTAGGTAGGGCCCAGATGAAATGGGAAACTATGCTGAATAATCCTGATTTCTGGTAAAACATGCAATGATGATCCTTAGTGCTAACTAAACCTAACTTGGAACAACTGAAACTGTTGCTTGTTAGTATGAAGATAACTACTTAGCTATAAAATATGCTCCACCTCCTGGAATCTGTTTCAGAAGTTGGAAGTTCAAAAATTGGAGAACCATCTTCATCTGTCTTAAGTACTTTAATGTCCCTGATATGGTTTATGCAGAGAAGTCATACACATTGACAGCACATTATTCTAATAGCTCAGAGGACTGAGCAGAGCTCTCTTGGTCTCTGATGGGGAAAGCCTCTCTTTGTCACTTTGTCACAGGGATTGTGGTGTGCAGATTTTCTTGGTTGCCTGTTGCCCTCAAACATACTTTGACAAGTTCAAAAGTTCAGCACAGCTTCAAACTCTGTCAGTGACCATGGAGGCAAGCAGTCTATTCTCCTGTGCTAATCTCCATTTCCAGTAACAGCTATTCCCACATGAAGCTGAAGGAATGCTTAGGTTACCAGGAGACTCACAACATAAGGTCAAGGTGAGGGTGATACCAATGATTTAGAAAACAGGTCATCCAGGAGGCAGTGATGATACACATTCATGTGCCACAGTCATAGCGAGTTCTATATTGTGTCAAGCTTTCTGGGTAGACGGGGTGCGTAGACTTTACCTGTGATGCCCCCTTATTGAGATAGTGGCAAACAATTATTAATTAGTTTCAAATAAGGATTTTCTTTTCTTTTTTTTCTTTTTACAGCAGTGATGTGAGTGCTGAGACTGAGACCTTGTGCACTGTGGGTGTGTTATGACTGTAGGTATGTGGTGATGGGAGATTTCTATCCCTCCTGACACACTGATGAAACTGTTCTATTGCAGTGTTCAAAGACCACAGCCTTTCTTCCTCATCAAAGGCCTGATGCTCTCTGAAATGTGACATAGACCTGTTAGTTCCTTTGGCCTTTCCACGGCCTCCTACTTAGATAATCAGATCATCTAAAGTGTTTGTACGAGCAGGTGCGTGCACTGCATGCATGGGGTGCTTAGGAGCAATGTGGCATATCATGGCTAAAGATTCAGGATATCAGAAAGTGAAACTGATTGTAGAGAGGGAGGGTTGTATGTGTTTCTCCTTTGACTGTAGACATCAGGCAGTCTTTCATCATTTATGAGGCAGGGTGTGGTATTTGGATGTAAATGTTGTTGGGAAGACATTAATGGCGCTAGGGAACGAGCGTCGTTTGTGCCTTTTATGTCCCTTTGTCTTTTAGATGTTAGATTGCTCCTGGGCTCATGAAAGTAGGGAATTGTTGTAAAGTTCAGTGACGTGACTCCCTGACCTGACCTGACCTGCTTCATCCTCTCAGCTCAGTCCTCCTCACCATTCCTTTAGGCCAATCCCAGAGTGTAAAGATTTTCACATGGTCCTTTAAATAATAAAACTATTTGTTCAGATTCCCTTTAAAGACAGTCAGTTCATGGGCAGTCATGATGGGATGACATGTTACAAGAGAACAAAATTAGATGAAATAATGTTTACATATATTTATGTTATTAATATAAGAAATAATATAGATTATTGATTTTATTCCATAAGTTTATTCCATAAATTAAAAATATTTATGTAATATTTAAAAGAAGTGTGTCTGAATAGCAAAAATAAATAAATTTTTTTTAAAAATCATTGTTTTTTGTGTCACCTGTATTAAAACAAATGGCTGGATTTTACTAAATAATTCACAGATAACCTAAGGTCAGAGAGTTGCATTCTCATGCTTATCAAGCTGTCATAGGGCTAAAGGCAACTTTAAACCACATCAGAATATTTAGAGATAGTAGATGGTATCCTGTATATTATTTGTATGTCTCACTTCACCATCATAAAGTGAAAGAGAAAAAGTATGTTTTTGAACTAACTGTAGAAGAAGAGGATAGAAGAAGATAAATGGAGTAGGATATGTATGTGAGTATGTGTGTGTGAATCGCATTTTGGAGGTGAAGAGCGTGCTGGACAGGATCATGAGTTTGAATCTGGAAATCAAAAGGGTGATGTTGAATGTTTTCATTGCATATGTGACCCAAGTTGGATACCAGGAGAGAGGAATTCTGGATGAAGTGGTAGAGAGTGTCCTCTGGGGGAGAGATTGGTGATTGTAGCAGACCTCCATGGACATGTAGGTGAAGGGAACAGATGGTAGTAGATTTTGCGAAAAGGATGGAAATAACATATAAGGTTACATGTTATGCAGAAGTTGCAAAGCAAAAAAGGCTAAAAGTAAGTTGTCTGTGAGACCGGACACTAAGCAAGGGAGAAAAAGACTTGTGTCAATTGGCTAGGCAGAGAATTTGAGCTGGAAAGGATGTGCAGTAGGTTGATGTAATTAAGGCCAAAGATGAAAATGTGCTAACAAGTGAAGCGAGTGTGTTGAGAAGAAACCATACGTCATAAGGTGGCACTGACAAAAAGACAGCAGGCCATGCTGGAAGTGGCAGAGTTGAAGATGCTAAGTTTTTTATTGGGAATGACCAGGATGGACAGGATTAGAATTTTGTATATTAGAGGGACAGCTAAGTGAAGCAAGGCTGAGATGGTTTGGATATGTGCAGAGGAGGGATAGTGGATGCGCTGGACAAAGAATCTTCAATATGGAGCTGCAAGGCAGGAGGAAAAGAGGAAGACCACAGAAAAGATTCACGGATATGGTGAAGAAAGACATGCAGAGGGTTGATGTGACAGAGGAGGATGCAGAGGATATGGTGAGATGCTGCGGCGACTCCTAAAGTGAGCAGCTAATAGACGAACAAAATATATAATGTATTTGAAACTTTACCCTTTAACATTAAATTACAAAAACTGAGTTTTTCACAATATTCTAATCTTGCACCAGTAAACTGACACCGACTACCAACCACAAGAGTAGTAGAAAATACTACTCAAATAACTCTTTACTTTTTATGTGAAGAAATTAGAAAAATATTATTGTGTAACTAGAATGTTCTCTTCTTTGGCTAAACATGAAACTGGAATATCACCACACAGTACCCGCAGAGAATGAGAATGGCAAAGAGAGAAAAATGTGCTGGAAATGTGTGTGGAGAAGGAGGGGGATTGGGGTTAAAGGTGTGTAGTAGGTGACATCACATAATGAAACAAACAAAAAAGAAAGCATGATAATGCCTGGAATGTATTTAGAGGCTACCAAGTACTTTTCACTCAGAGAAGCACTTAGCTACTGGTGATGTAAGGGCAGAAGAAGGTAGCATTATGATGGAAAAACAAGAGGGCTTATTTCCATAATTAGGATAAACAGGGAAGAACTCGTTATGTGGCTGGCTGTTGCTCCAGTCTTGTGAGGAAACAGCCAATCACAGAACTGACTTGCAGTTTCAGTTCTAGTTTGAAGTGAACATCACAAACACACCAAACACAATTATGTATGTATGTAGTAAACCAATTTAAAGAGTGTTTTGGTGTTACTATCAGTACCACTTAGACAATCATATTCCAAGCTGGAACACACATTCACATAGATGCAAACATACCCAAACAGAGGCAAAATATATTCTCACTGCACAACTACAGACACAAATGCACATTTGTGCAAACACATTTATCACAGTTTCCCTTTCTGTTAGCTCTGCATATTCCCGTCATCAGTCACTGTCCCAGTGTTTGCTCTGCTGTTGGCAATCTCTCATTGTCTTCTTTCTCTGAGTGTGAGCGTGCACATGTCTGTGATAAAGATAATGAAAGAAAAGTGAGCACCACTTTTTTTTTTTTTTGTTCTGTTTTTCAGGATGTTGAGGACAACCAAAAGTCTATGGTGATGATGTTTCACCGTGAAACATTAACACACAGAACCCATAGAAGGTGTCCTGGAAGGTGTTGGAGTCGTCATCAGAGGTGTGGAAGTGTTTCACAACCTTGGAGCCACCCAACAGACTTTAAGTACATACAAGCTACGGCAAGTAGACTGATGCATTAAAGATCTTTTATGGACCACTCAGAAGTGGCACAGAGGAAAGCTTATAGCTGGCATATGATCACAAATCAGCTAACAGAAAAGAAACCTTTTCCTGTGTTGCTGAGCTGTTATAATTAAAGTTTTGGAATAGTTTTAATTTTAGATGATTGATGACTGTGCTAGTAGAATTAGCAGTGAGGAGGAAAAGAGAATTTGTTTACTCATTTTATCTGAAAGTAATTCCTGTGTAGTGTGTAATGTGTGCTCACCCTTTGTGTGTAGCTGGTTCTTCTTTTCATCCTAATTTGAAAATATTTTCATTGCAGAAAATCTCTGGGTTCCTGCAGGTCCATAAGATTACTATCTGATGTATTTGAGGTCTTAAATGAAGAAGAATAAAATGTTGACATTTTATTTTGAAACTCGGACATATGAATGACAGATATTGAGAAATCCTTCCTCAGATAAGTTTTAGAAAGTGTTAATTGTGTGTACACGATTTTTATCTTTAGGATTTCAGCTGACTGTGGTTATACAGTTGAACTGTGAGGCTGGAGATTTTCTATTTTTTTTTGTATTGACAACAAATACATGGAAATGCCAAAAGCAGCCGTGTATTAACAGGTATTGCCTGTGTTTCCAAGCAGTGTTTCTCAGTGGGTCTTCTTGATAGGATTTGTTGACATAAAGAATACAGAAACCAGCAGCTCTGTAACCTCAGGATGGAGGAAGCCAGCTGAGTAACTGTGTCAGAGTGAACTGGGGCTCATTTTCAGTGTATTTTAACAGATTGAAATGTTGGTTGATATGGTAACACAAATCTGTCATTAGGTAGTTTAAACACAAGAAGCTGACCAGGTTGTTGTTATATTATGTTTCTATGCTTAATAAATTGTAATAAATTAAGTTTTTCACAGAATCAAAGTAGTGTGATTTGAATTTGCTTAACTACACTTTGTGGCACTATTAATATAATTAGATTTATTAAGCCTAAAGAAAAAAGTTATTGTCACACTCATATGAAATATTTTTGCATACCCGTTTCTCATGGTGTAACCAGGTGCTGGGTATTTCTAGGCTGATTGGTGCCATAAGTTCTCTGCTGGATTGTTCTTGCCGGTATGGTGACAGTCGGTTTTCTAAAATCTCCTGCATGCTTCCTGTGTTCCTGCTTTCTCTGCTCCTCCAGTTGCTACTTCCAAGCTACACGCTGCAGTGGACTGTGGGCACCATCAGGCACTTATCTCAACATTGGCATGCCAGCTCAGTCACCTGAGAAGGGAAGGACATACCAGCTCTGCACCTGCCTGCCCACTCTCCACCTGTCTCTTCTCAGCCACTGAGCCCTCCAGCCAACCAAGTACTCTTCCTGAGTCCCTCAGAGCCATACCCTCAATTATGCAAATTCTTACAAATGCTGCTGCAATCATTCCCACTTACCTAGTCCTCAGTTAATATTCTCCCGCCACTTCAGCAGAACTCCTTGTTGCTCCGTTGCCCGAGTTCAGTGACAAAACTCTTAACTTGTTTGCTCTTTGAGTACAGAGCAAAAGTGCTGCACAGTCACGTTTGGAGATGAGCTCTTCATACAGTGATTATTTTTACATACATGAAACAGTGGGTATAAAGAAGAATCAACAAAAACACCCAAGGCAGAAAACCTAAATAAGCCTTTATGCTGGCATCAGAAAAAAGCATCAGATGCTGTGCCAGTCCTCCCCTCCCTGCTTCCAATCCTCCATCTCATACTGTCATTTGGCCTGCCTGTGAACCCTACTCACCTTATAACCCCAAAGTAGCAGCACGCCTGGCTGTGTGAGGCTTTCTGTTGCCTAAAACACATAAGAGATCAGACATGGGTTTAGAGTGTGAATAAGTTAAAACTAAAGAATGCATTTTGCAATGAGGTAAAGAGCTGTGAAACATAAATGAATTAAGCTAAAGTAGAGGGACGAGCTGTTTGGACATATAAGACAGGCAAAGAGGTCCTAGAAGGGTGAATGAATCAGCAAATACAACTTTAATGTAGCTAAACAGTTCCAAGAATTAAAGATATGCAGAAACTAAAACAGAACTAACCAAAACATCTCTTATGCTCCTGTTTTCCAATTTTTACACAACTGTCTAAGTTGTGTAAAAATTGGAAAACAATATTAATTATTAATACTGTTTTATTTTGTCGTTTATGATTTTCACAAAACAACAGAATTAGCAGAATTAACCCAGAATTAGCCATCAGAAGAGCCTCGACAGAAAGTACCTTGAACTCTATGAACTCTGTAATGTGATGGCATGATTTGCACTGTCACCTTACAGCAAGAAACAAAAAGGCCCCTGGTTCAAATCTATGAGGAAAAAGATAAAGTTTTGTAAACATACAGATTTGTTATAGGCATAAAAAAAAACCCAGCAGCCATGAAATGACTCTGAACTGCTAACATTTGCTAGTAACTTTTTCTATGCTATATAAGGTTACTTGTTAGTACTATACTGCCAGTGGCATATTTGCTTTGTGACTTTATTTGTAGATTTTAGATGGTTTTTAAGATGTTAATTTTAACATGTGATATAGCTAAAATGGAAAAAGTGTGGCGCTAAAGATTTATTCCAAATATACCATGAAACTAATTTTTAAAAAGTGATTAAATGAAAAACAAAACACACACAGTCAGGATTGGTGTAGGCTGGGTTGGTGTGTTTTCTCCCTTTGCTTTTCAGGTGGAGGTATGGGCACTGTTAAGAAAATATAACATTCAAGACTGTATCTGACATGTATTACAAAAACATTTTGTAAATATTGTAATTGTGTCCTGAGACTGACTACAGTTGTTTTTGTGTGTGTGTGTGTGTGTGTTTATTTTGTTTTTCTTTTCTTTTTTTTTTTTTTTTTTTTTTTTTTAGCAGTTTTCAGGTCTTATCACTTGTTTGTAAGCATATTCTGAGGTGGTTCTAAATGTGTTTGTAAAATAAGGACAAATTCAGATCAAAAATATTGATTGGTGAAACATTGGCACACATGGTTTATGCACAGATCTGTGGATGTATATTGTTGATGTATGGTGCCAAATGTCTGTTCCCTGTTGAAGCCCTCAGCTATTGTTCTCCCAGCTGCTTTCTGGAGCAGCACCAAAAACCAAAAGTTTTCATGCATCACAAGAGCAACACTTGTGCAGCTTCATAGTCTGTCACTAACAACCCTTCATTAAGTACACCAGAACACCTGTAACAAAGGGCAGAAATTTGCATATAAAATATTTTTCACGTGTTTTCTATAAAATGTTTCTTACATGCAATGCGAAGCTTTCTGTTTTTTAACAAAAACTTACTGATACGATGGCATTGTCAAACAAGATCAGCTAAACACCAGGTATGGCTTGATTAAATCTTTATCAGTTACAAAATATTAGCTTTCCACTTGCCCATTTTTTGTTATAAAGGATGGAAAGTTTTGCTCCACAGCAAGGTACAAACATTCAGTCACTGCTGGCAATACCTGGATACCTGGCATACACACAATGTCTGTCTTTTTTTGCTTTCTTCTTTTTTTTCTCAGCACATTCTCAGATGGAGCCTGGTGTGGCTTATTTAATGCGTAACAAATACACAAACTACAAATTATGGAGTTTTACTAATGTTTACGCAAGCTGCCACCATCTTGATTTGTCAGGGTTGGAGTGACTGCTCTAAATTTTTGAGTAGGATGCCCAAATTGAGGGGGTGTTCAAACTGAAAATAGAAAATGTAGTATACATGTTAATTTAAATATCGATGGCAGAATCAGATCCCATCACTCCAAGTTCACTCCTGACACATGTGGATTTGGATTCTAATGCCTGATGAACAGAGGTGGGAAGTAACGAAGTACAAATACTTCGTTACTGTACTTAAGTAGATTTTTCAGGTATCTGTACTTTACTTAAGTATCTATTTTTCTGACTACTTTTTACTTTTACTCCCTACATTTTTACACAATTATCGGTACTTTCTACTTCTTACATTTTCAAACAGACTCGTTACTTTTTAACACGTCAGAGAGAAGTTTGCATTTCCGGTCAGTGCGCCTTCAAACATAAAACGATCTGAGCCTAAATGGAGGAATAATAACACATAAGAGACAATCGTACTGGTGTATCCTCCATCATCGGGGCTTATCTCGTACAAAGGGATTAAATACACAAACCCATATAATTAATGTATCATTTATAGCGCTATAATCGGGCCGGACCGAGTCCGTAAGTTGCGCTGCGGCACATAAACAGCTTCATTAGCGCTACTGAAGAGGAGCGAGCATGAAGGGAGTAACGTGTGGCAGGTAAATGCAACGTTTCTAAATGCTCAACAAATATCAGCAAACACACAAAGTGTGTGCAGTTTGTCACACAGTGTGTCTGCTAGCTAAAAGAAGAGCTGCTGTATTTCAGGGAGAGCAAAGAGAGAGAAGTTCACTCAGAGATGGAGAAAGAGGACAGGAGAGGAAGAAGAGAGGTTAGATTTAAAGGTAAGGACTGGAAAATAAACTGAAGGATGCTGACTTTGTGTAATTCAAAGATTGTATGAAAATACTGCAGTTTAGTGTGTAATAAATAGGTTAGCTTGTTGTACTGTATTTACAGTAAAGCTCTGTGTTGGGCTGGAGCACAGTGTTTGTGTTCATGGTCAGAGTTACAGGTTACATCAGTGCAGCAGAGATGAGTTTGAATCAAAGCTGCTGATGCTGAGATTCATTCACTGTATGCTGTCAGTGTAGGGGATGGAGATCAGCTCAGATAGCTGTGAAATACTGGGTTACATCTTTGTGAGTTCAGTTCATCCACACAGAGCAGTAAACCTCAGAGCAGCAGCAGCAGCAGGTCAGCTGATCACAGCCTGCACACCAACATCATTTACTGCAGCTCACAATAGAAAGCTGTGATTCTTCTCCCCATGCAGAGCCACTACAGCTGATCTTAGGGTTCCTCCACCTTCTGAATCCCACTGTAACCCCTGAGTATCCTCATGTTGGTGTTTAGGTGGAGGCACAGTCACCCTCTACTATGGAGGACACAGAGAACAGAGCTGTGTTTAAATTCCCTTTAACAGTTTGTGTCCTCCATAACAGTTTCAAGCTGAGTGCACTCATTAGGATTAAAATTTAGATTGGAATAACATTTGTATTCTCATGTAATATTATTTTATGTTATTACAATAATATATAATGAGGTTCGGTTTGTTTTACACAAAAATAGCAGGTAGAAACATCCTCCAAAGAACTACTTTTACTTTCTTACTTTGAGTACATTTCAGAGCCTGTACTATTTTACTTTTACTTAAGTAGAGAAGTTGAACCAGTACTTCGACTTTTACTAAAGTATTTTTTAACATAAGTACTTGTACTTCTACTTAAGTACAGAATGTCAGTACTTTTGCCACCTCTGCTGATGAACAAAATAATTTTAGTGGGGGATTTTAAAATCCATGTAGATGCTGACAATGACAGCCTCAGCACTGCATTTAATCTACTATTAGATTCAATTGACTTCTCTCAAAATATAAATGAGCCTACTCACCACTTAAATCACATTCTGGATCTTGTTCCAACATATGGCAAAGAAGCTGAACACTTAACAGTATTCCCTGAAAACCCTTGTTTGTCTGAACATTTCTTAAAACCTTTAAATTTACAATAGTGGATTACACAGCAGTGGGGAATGAATTTTATTACAGTAGATGTAATAATGCCACTTATGACAGAAAGATTAAGAGAACGGTTTACCCTGCTTGGGATTGGGTTACAGCCTCACCCTGGAGCCAGGCCTGGGGAGGTGCTTGAGGGAGAGCGCCTGGTGGCCTTAGTCCATGTGGCCTGGCCAGGCTAGCCCGAAGAGGAGACATGGGCCCACTCTGCTGTAAGCCTACCACCCACAGAAGGTGTTGTAGGGGTTGGGTGAAATGTGTGTCGAGCAGCAGTTCAGTCTGGACTCAGTAAGAAGCAGCGGGCTGTGGTGGGTATCCTTGTACCTCCTTGGCTTGCAGCCTGTACATTGTAGTTTTCACTGGTGTACAAGACTATTGATTCCCTGTGCCTTTGGGCCAGGGAAAGGGACCTGACTGTTGTTTGCAATTATGTGCCAAAAGACAGTTCAGAATACCCAGCCTTCTTGGAGTCATTGGAGGTCGGGTGCTTGAGGGTGCTCCATCTGGTGACTGTTATCCTACTGGGAGACTGCAATGCTCACATAGTGAGCCTGGAGGGTGAGTAGGGGTAATAGTGAGACCTGAGGGGCATGACTGGGGAACAGCCTGCCTGATCAAGTGGCATTTTGTTACTGGACTTCTGTGCAAACTGCAGTTTGTCCAGAAACTGGACAGACCTGGCACACCTAAACGATACTGGCAAACTGTCAGTCAATGCAAGAGGGGAAAGCAGTTCTGTACTCACACCGTGTATAATGCAGCGGAGTCGCTGCTGACGTCAACTGAGTATATAGTCGGGTGATGGAAGGAATACTTCGCGGACCTCCTTAATCCATGGACACACCTTCTGTAGAGGTATCTTCCACAGTGTGTCTTTTGTAGTGTCTTCCATTACCTCATGGTTTAATTACTGCCACTTTTGACTGTTGGGTATTCTCTATAATTATATACACTGCTCAAAAAAATAAAGGGAACACTTAAACAACACAATATAACTCCAAGTAAATCAAACTTCTGTGAAATCAAACTGTCCACTTAGGAAGCAACATTGACTGACAATTAATTTCACATGCTGTTGTGCAAATGGAATAGACAACAGGTGGAAATTATTGGCAATTAGCAAGACACCCTCAATAAAGAAGTGGTTCTGCAGGTGGGGACCACAGACCACTTCTCAGTACCTATGCTTTCTGGCTGATGTTTTGGTCACTTTTGAATGTTGGTGGTGCTTTCACACTCGTGATAGCATGAGACGGACTCTACAACCCACACAAGTGGTGCAGCTCATCCAGGATGGCACATCAATGCGAGCTGTAGCAAGAAGGTTTGCTGTGTCTGTCAGCGTAGTGTCCAGAGGCTGGAGGTGCTACCAGGAGACAGGCCAGTACACCAGGAGATGTGGAGGAGGCCGTAGGAGGGCAACAACCGAGAAGCAGGACCGCTACCTCCACCTTTGTGCAAGGAGGAACAGGAGGAGCACTGCCAGAGCCCTGCAAAATGACCTCCAGCAGGCCACAAATGTCCATGTGTCTGCACAAACGGTTAGAAACCAACTCCATGAGGATGGTATGAGGGCCCGACCTCCACAGATGGGGGTTGTGCTCACAGCCCAACACCGTGCAGGACGCTTGGCATTTGCCAGAGAACACCAGGATTGGTAAATTCGCCACTGGCGCCCTGTGCTCTTCACAGATGAAAGCAGGTTCACACTGAGCACATGTGACAGACGTGACAGAGTCTGGAGACGCCGTGGAGAGCGATCTGCTGCCTGCAACATCCTTCAGCATGACCGGTTTGGCAGTGGGTCAGTAATGGTGTGGGGTGGCATTTCTTTGGAGGGCCGCACAGCCCTCCATGTGCTCACCAGAGGTGGCACGACTGCCATTAGGTACCGAGATGAGATCCTCAGACCCCCTGTAAGACCATATGCTGGTGCGGTTGGCCCTGGGTTCCTCCTAATGCAGGACAATGCTAGACCTCATGTGGCTGGAATGTGTCAGCAGTTCCTGCAAGATGAAGGCATTGAAGCTATGGACTGACCCGCCCGTTCCCCAGACCTGAATCCGATTGAGCACATCTGGGACATCATGTCTCACTCCATGCACCAATGTCACGTTGCACCACAGACTGTCCAGGAGTTGGCGGATGCTTTGGTCCAGGTCTGGCAGGAGATCCCTCAGGAGACCATCCGCCACCTCATCAGGAGCATGCCCAGGCATTGTAGGGAGGTCATACAGGCACGTGGAGGCGACACACAATACCGTTACAATACAAAAATGTTACATGTTACAATACAAAAAAGATCATTTTGACTTGTTTTAAGGACATTACATCAAAGTTGGATCAGCCTGTAGTGTGTTTTTCCACTTTAATTTTATGTGTGACTCCAAATCCAGGCCTCCATTGGTTAATAAATTTGATTTCCATTTATGATTTTTGTGTGATTTTGTTGTCAGCACATTCAACTTTGTACAGAACAAAGTATTCAATGAGAATATTTCATTCATTCAGATCTAGGATGTGTTATTTGAGTGTTCCCTTTATTTTTTTGAGCATCCCTCCATTCGCTTCCGCACATCCTGTTAAGGGTCGCGGGGGGGCTGGAGCCTATCCCAGCTGTCATAGGGCGAGAGGCAGGGTACACCCTGAACAGGTCGCCAGCCTGTTGCAGGGCCAACGCAGAGGGACAGACGACCTTTCACACTCACATTCATGCTCTCATTCACACCTATGGGCAATTTAGATTAGCCAATTAACCTAACCCCAGTAAGTGCATGTCTTTGGAATGTGGGAGGAAACCGGAGTACCCGGAGGAAACCCACGCAAGCACGGGGAGAACATGCAAACTCCACACAGAGAGAGGGAGAGGCCTGGGCCAAGGTGGAATCGAACCCAGGCCTTCCAGATGGTATTCTAACTGTGAGGCAGCAGTGCTAACCACTACGCCACCGTGCTGCCCTTTTTTGAGCAGTGTATATTATATTGTATGGTCTTTACCATATAGTGTAATGCGCCTTGAGGTGACTGTTTTATAAATAAAATTTAATTGAATTAAAAAACCATCACTTGACTCAGCTGTCTTAACTAAATATAGGCCCATTTCCAAACTTCCTTTTATCCCCCAAATTCTTGAAAGCGTAGTTGTAAAACAGCTAATTGACCATTTGCAGAAAAATGGTTTATTTGAAAAGTTTCAGTCAGGTTTCAGAATTAAGCATAGTACAGAAACAGCTTTACTGAAGGTTGCACGTGATCTTCTTATGGCTTGTAACAGTGGACTTATATCTGTGCTTGTCCTGCTAGACCTCGGTGCAATGTTTGATACTGCTGACCATAACATTTTATTACAGAGATTAGAGCATGCATGCAATGACTTGAATCATATTTATCTAATAGAGTCCAATTTGTTCATGTAAATGGGGAGTCTTTTTCACACACTAAAGTTAATTATGGACTTCCACAGGGGTCTGAGCTAGGACCAGTTGTATTTACATTATACATGTTTCCCTTAGGCAGTATTATTAGAAGGCAAAGCATACGTTTTCATTGCTATGCCAGTAATAATCACCTTTGTCTATCTACAGGAAAGTTGTAAAGACATAAATGCCTGGATGACCTCTAATTTCCTGCTTCTAAATTCAAATAAAACTGAGGTTATTGTACTCGGCCCTACAAATCAGAGTGTCTAACCAGATTCTTAATCTGGATGGCATGACCTTGGCCTCCAGTTGCACTGTGAAGAACCTTGGATTTATTTTTGACCAGGATATCTCCTTCAGTGTGTATATTAAACAAACATGTTTTTCGTGCAATTTGCAGAATATCTAAAATATGAGCACGCTGTCTCACAGTGATGCTAAAAAACTAGTTCATGCATTTATTACATTTCTAGGCTGGACTATTGTCATTCATTCCTATCAGACTGTCCTAAAGCCTTCAGCTGATGCAAAATGCTACAGCAACAGTACTGACAGGGACTTCAAAGAGAGAGCATATTTCTCCTATGTTGGCTTCTCTTCATTAGCTCCCTGTTAAATCCAGAATTGAATTAAAAATCCTTCTCTTCACATATAATGTCTTGAATAATCAGGCCCCGTCTTATCTTAAGGACCTCATTGTACCATATCACCCCAGCTCTCAGACTGAAGTTTTACTTGTGGTTCCTAGGGTATTAAAAAGTAAAATGGGAGGCAGAGCCTTCAGCTTTCAGGCCCCTCTACTGCGGAACCAGCTCCTAGTTTGGATGACTCTATTTTTAAGATTAGGCTTAAAATTTTCTTTTTTGATCAAGCTTATTGTTAGGGCTGGATCAGGTGACCCTGACCCTTCCCATAGTTATGCTGCTATAGACCTAGGCTGCTGGGGACTTCCCATGATGCACTGAGTGTTTCTTCTTCACTCACCTCTTTTCACTTTCTGTGTGTTTATACACCACTCCGCATTTAATCATTAGTTATTATTAATCTCTGGCTCTCTTCCACGGTGTGTCTTTTGTCCTGTCTTCCTCCCCTCACCCCCAGTTGGTCTTGGCAGATGGCTGCCCCTCCCTGAGCCTGGTTCTGCCGGAGGTTTCTTTCTGTCAAAAGGGAGTTTTTCCGACTCACTGTCACCAAATGTTTGCTCATAGGGGTTGTTAGGTTTTCTCTGTAATCATTGTAGGGTCTTTCCTTTTAATATAAAGCACCTTGAGGCAACTGTTGCTGTGATTTGGTGCTATATAAATAAAACTGAATTGAACTGATGTGATTTGATGTGAATAAGTTGATGTACTTAAACGTCTAGACTTTACAATTGCATCTGGGTAGCTTTTGTTAATGTTATTTTTGATATGATACTTATAAATATCTAATGACCCTACTATCAATGTTTTGATATAAAGTAAAGATGTAACAATAGTTATGGCCACCTTTGACATAAAGTTACAAATATTTTTTCCACCTGTGGTTATCAGAGATTTTTTTTTCATGTCTTCTTTTTCCCTGTATTATAAAAAGGTTTGATTGTTACATCTGAATGTAATTCTCAGATGAATGAATGTAATTCTGAGATGCTGTTACTTCTGCTTGTCTCTAATTAGGAACATTTTAATAAGTGCTTTAAACTGGAGATAAGTGCATTGTAAGTTAATGACTACAGATACATTTGAAGAATGATAGTGTTACTGTGAATTGAGGTAGAAAGAGTTGAATCTTAGTTAGCAAATCCACTTTATATACAGTGGATTGCATTTAGATGCATTTTTTAAAATGTACTATAGCAAGCTGACATTTTGGAACATGAAGCATTGTCCCCATGATCAGAGAGCACAGAATGTCAGCGACCGCTATTAATTTAATACCCATCCTTAAACAAGACACTTTTTGAGGAGACCCATTTAAACTGGTAGATTTCAGGTCTCTGTAACTTCTGACCATAACACAAGAGCACTTCCTGTCTCTCATGCACATAAAAAGAACAAGCTGCTACATCACTCACACCAGGTCACCAGGAAGAAGAGAACAATAGAAGTAACTAGACAGCCTGACTCCTGGCTAATGGCTCACCACTTAAAGTTCACATACATGCACACTCACACCCTGACACCCACAGTTAAAAGGGCACACAACAGTTTCCATGTATTTACTACGTGTAGCATTTACATGTATTTGTGATGTAATTGAAAGTTATTTACTGCATTGCAGTATCTCACAGATGGGTCATTCTCTTTGACTGCCTATCTTTCTGTCAGCCCTTCATATATCTATCCGTCTCACCACACATCCATCCCCATGTTTTGTACCAACAGTGGGCAGTATGTGTGTGTACTGTGGAAGGTTTGAATGGTGTGATGAATCTGCCTATCAGTCAGAGTTGTCAGGGTCTGAGTGAACTATTGGCCTTTAATGGCCTATAAATACAGGTTAGCAGGACATAGGTTGACTACAGGTCACAGAGTGGTCACAGTTGTTGCTTTTGTGAGTTTACTTAACAAATAAGACTTAAATAGAGTAAATTAGAATTGCTACTTTTAAATGGTAAATTGACTGGTTCTTATAAAGTGCTTTTCTACACTACATGAACACTCAAAGCCCTTTATACAGCATGTCTCATTCACTCATTCACACACACATTCATACAAGCACATTTTACATCTAAGTGCTTTCTATCTAACATTCACATGTTCAGTCAAGCAAATTACTACTTCAGTCTAAATAACTTCAAAACAGCTGTAACCTGGGATCATTGTTTCTAAATAATAAATCCTAATTATATATGCAGCCTAATAATGTGAAATGCTGTTTTGCCACAGTATATTCTGCATTTCATATCTTCCATAATTTTGCATTAGCTGTTTTTGACAGAAATTTTCTCTCCTTTCCTATTCTGTGTCTACTGTACTCTGGTTTTTCAGGACCATCCTCCTTCTCCTCTCATCTGTCCATGTCTGTCTAGAGGAGACAGTGGTCAACTTTTGGGCTCAGTCTTCAGTCACATCTCCCACCGAGGCAATAGGGTCAAAAGCATTCCAACTCAGGAAGTAATTTTATGCCCTTCACACATTTGAGCAGGACTGGAAGTTGGAGGTGCAGGGATAAACTCCACAGGCTTCAGATCTTCTAACTACCAGCCATCAAATGAAAGTGTGTTCTTCATCCAACATTTGACCTCCTACTCTCATCCATTATTTTTATATTTTATTTCTCCTTCCCCTTCAAGATCATAGTATCAGTAATCAACCCTGTCTCCATGAAATGTAATTCATATATATCTTATCTGCAGCATTATTGTATTTTTAAATATAATTCAAGTTTAAAAAAAAACAAAAAATCTGTAAATTCAGGAGTAAAATTGTTAATGTTAATAAAAAGTTAGTCCATTTACCATTAATTTTTTCACAACTTTTCTAAACAAGTGTCAAAGCCATATCAAACAGTAGAGATGAAAATGTAATACCCTTAACTTAATTCAGTTCAATTTTATTTATATAGCGCCAAATCACAACAAACCATCGCCTCATGGTGCTTTATATTGTAAAGAAAAGATATTACAGTATTTACACAGAAAACCCAACAATCAAAAAGTACGAAGCAGAATATCTAAAATGTCTTCTTTGCAGGTGGGTGTGGATTAAGAAGCAGAGTGGCTTCCTACTAATTGGAACTTTCAGTCTTCAGCTCCTCCAGTCCACATTTCACAGTTGGACAAAATAATGAATGCCAAACTGGCCTTGATGTATCCATCAAAGTGTGAGTATGAGTAGGTGCATGATACCAAGAAAATGCTTGAAGGCATATAATGAAGACCTGTATGAATGTGTGTGTGAGAGGGGGGTGAATGCGACTTGTAATGCAAAGCACTGTGAAAGCTCAATGAGTCTAGAAAAGTTTTACATTCTGAGAAAATTATATACTGTGTATATATATATATATATATATATATATATATATATATATATATATATATATATATATATATATATATATATATATATATATATATATATATATATATATATATATATATATATATGAATTTAACTGAAAAAGATACACTTTGATGGATACTGTACATACTACTACACAGAAATAAATTTAGTGAATATTAACATTCTTAGAATTAGATAAATACTTAAAAATACATAAATATCAAATAAATAAGGCAAATAATGAAAATATAAGAAAGGGAAACAATGATGTGTAATAAATATATTCTAGATTTATACACATGAAATAAAACTTTTCAAGCCTTTTAATTTTGTTGATTATGGCTTATAGCTCATAAAAATAGAAATTGAGTATCTCAAATTATTAGAATTTTTCATTTGGATTTTGAATACATTACTATTTATACAGTGTACCAAATATTGCTTATATTTTTTATTTCAGTACTCCTAGCCACAAAAAGGCAAGACTGCTTACTTGAAAGCTGTCCAGAGGATGATCAATGCCACCTTTCACAAGGATAGTAAAAGCTTTCTGCTAACAGAGTGCTGTACTGAAGCATATTAATGGAACGTTGACTAGAAAGCAACAGGTATGACAGCAGGCTTGAGAGGATTGCAGTGGCATTGCATCAAGAAACTGGGATTTAACTGGGCAAGCATATTAAGCAGTGCTTGCCCAGTTAAATCTAAAAAGTGACATCAATTAAACATACCAACATCAAAGTGACCAGGTCAGCAGTTTTTTCTTGTTGTTTGTGCATGCACATTGTAGATAAACCTCTGGTCTTTGACAGAAGACCAGTATGCCAAACTGTTCCTGGCTCTGCTTTTACTGCTCTGAGTTGTGTGTTATAATGCACTGCTCAAAAAAAATTAAAGGAACACTTTGAAACCACTTCATATCAATGGGAAAAAGATCATGCTGGATATCTATACTGACATAAACACTTCATGTTAGGGATGAAAGGATGCCACATCATTTAATGAAAGCAAAAATTATCAACCTACAGAGGCCTGAATTAAAAAACACCCTGAAATCGAAGTGAAAAAATTATACAGCAAGCTAGTCCATTTTCCTGAAACCTTACTGCAGCAACTTGGGGCATGCTCCCAGTAAGACAACAGATGGTGTCCTATGGGATCTCCTCCCAGTCTGAGGTCCAACCTCAGACGTGCCAACATTTGATTCCTTCATCCTCCTGGGCCTGCCTGCATACACTCGCCACATGAGGCCAGGTACTGTTGTGCACCAAGAGGAACCCAGGATCAAACTGCACCAGTGAAACTTTTACTTTCTTACCCAAAGTAAGAAAGTAAAAGTTATTGGGAGGATGTTTCTACCAGCTATTTTTGTGCAAAGATAACTAAACCTTGTGCTATATTATTGTAATAATAAAACAATACTATTACATGAGAATGCAAACTTTATTTCAATCTAAATTCTAATTCTAATGAATGCACTCAGCTTGAACACTGTTATGTGGAACATCAGCAGAAAAAAAGAAAGAGAATTTTTAAAAAGCTCTATTTGCTGTTACCTACATTGTAGAGGGTGACTGCCTCACTTAAACAGGAAAATGAGTACAGTTGGGGGTTACAGTGGAATTCAGCAGGTGGGGGGGACCCTACAATTGGTTGTAGTGGCTCAGTGTGGGGAAAAGAATCACAGCTCCCAATACTTTCCATTGTGAGCTCCAGTAGATTTTCTTTGTGTCAGGCTGTGATCAGCTGCTGCTGCTCTGAGGTTTACTGCTCTTTGTGGATTTACACAACTGAATTCAGCAAGATGTAACCCAGTATTTCACGAGCTATCTTGGCTTATTTCCACCCCCTACACTGACAGTATACTGTTTATATTGTCTTTATGCTGACAGTATACAGTTGGTATAAAGGTTGAATTCAGTAAAGGAATCAAAGCTTCATCAGCTTAAATTCAAACTCATCTCTGCTGCACTTGATGTAACTCTAACTATGAACACCACAGCACCAGTCCAACACAGAGCTTTACTTTAAATTCAGCACAGTACTGCAAACTGACCGGTTTATCCTGCACTAAACTGCAGTATTTTGAATAACACGTTAGTCTACCTTAGTTTGTTTTGCAAAACATTTCACAATATGGGAAAACATAATTTCACATCAGATGCAATATCTGATTTTAAAATGTAAGCTTTAAATGCCCAGTTTATCAGATGTCCCTGAGTACTCTTTCCTCTCTGTTTCTTCTCCTGTCCTCCTCCTTCCATCTTTCTCCATCTCTGAGTGAAGTTATTCTTTTCTCTCCCTGTAAATACAGCAACTGTTCCTTTAACTAGCAGATACACTGTGTGACAACCTGCAGACACTTTGTGTTTTTGCTGATATTTGTTGAGCGAAACGTTGCACTTGAAACTACTTGCACTTCCATGCCGATCTTGTACGGAGCCCTGCAAGGGACACTGAAGAAAAAAAAAAGATGTAATGCATCTAACATGTTAGCAATGTTAGCAACAAAAAAAAAAAAAAAAAAAAAAAGGATGTATTACATCTTTACAAGAAGAGATTCTGAGAAAAGTTTTGATTTTGCAGCATTTGATATGTTCCACTGTTTCATGCAAAATCTGTGCATTTTTATCATCATGGACATACCCCATAAATAAATTATGTGTGGTGGCTGCAGGGACAGAGCCTGGATCAGCTTCAGGAACCATTTGCTGAACGCCTAAACACACAGTTAACATGTCCATAACACTGTCTCTCTCACTCTCTCTCTCTCTCTCACACACACACACACACACACACACACACACACACACACACACACACACACACACACACACACACACACACACACACACACACACATCCATATTATGGGATTCCCTCACTGGCATGTTTGTCTTTTTCATGACCACAGTAATGCTGTGTGTGTGTGTGTGTGTGTGTGTGTGTGTGTGTGTGTGTGTGTGTGTGTGTGTGTGTGTGTGTGTGTGAGAGAGAGAAAGAGAGAGAGAGAGACTTCTTTATAATCACAGCCACTCAGAGTTCAACAGTAGTTCATCCACAGTGACACAAAAAGTCACACCACTCTTGAGTTGTTCCACAACAAAAGTTGAATCTAAACATTTCTCCACCTTGGCTCAGGAATAATAACAGTTCTGCCACATGAACTGTTTTCTGGTTTAGCCTCACTGAATAAACATTCTGGTCATTTTTCATCAAGCCAACGTTAGCAACCCAGTAACATTTACTGCCATCTTTTGCATGGAAAAATTCAAAATTGAAGCATTCTAATTGTTGGATAGACACACACAGGATTACAGCAGAACTGAATGTCTTTACTTGTAAGTGTACCTGCCAATCATGACAACTGGATGAAAACTTGCACCAGACAATGAACAAATAACAAACAAAAAAAAGACACTGTGTTGTAGCAAACTTTTTATTCTCACATTAGATGCCAAATATCATGCAGACCACTACTATTCTGAAAGTGTCTTGACATGTTCACATAAAGTCAAGGAAGACTGTAAATGTTCACTAATACTATATTATATATTATATATATTATATACTATACTGGTGGCGCTGTCACTTGGTGTTGGCTCTCACTGCGGTATTGTATCACTTCCTGTTCCTGTTTCGGAGCACAGTGTTTTGCTGTCTGTTAGCTGTTATATCTGTATAACTAGATTTATCTGGATAATAACATATTTTTGTGTAATCTTCACCTACTTTAAATAGCATACTCTTTGCTGAATCACCTGTATTCACATTACTCACTTTATTTGTTTTTAGAAATTCGCTAGCTTAGCTCAGCTAGTAGCTTAGCCCTTAGCCGACTCACTACCAGCATGGCTTCTTCTCCTGTCTCTCCTGCACTTTCCTGCTCTGGGTGTCACATGTTTAGTTACTCCTCGGCCTCCTTTAGCAGTAACGGTACTTGTAATAAATGTAGTCTGTTTGTAGCTCTGGGGGCCAGGCTTTCTGAACTGGAGACTCGGCTCCGCACCCTGGAAAATCCTACATCTAGCCAGGCCCCTGTAGCGGGTGCGGACCATGGTAGCTTAGCCGCCGTTAGCTCCCCCCCAGCAGATCCCGAGCAGCAGGGAAAACAGGCCAGCTGGGTGACGGTGAGGAGGAAGCGTAGTCCTAAGCAGAAGCCCCGGGTACACCACCAACCTATTCACGTCTCTAACCGTTTTTCTCCACTCGGCGACACACCCGCCGAGGAACAAACTCTGGTTATTGGTGACTCTGTTTTGAGAAACGTGAAGCTAGAGACACCGGCGACCATAGTCAAATGTCTTCCAGGGGCCAGAGCAGGCGACATTCATGGAAATTTGAAACTGCTGGCTAAGGCTAATCGTAGATTTGGTAAGATCGTTATTCACGTCGGCAGTAATGACACCCGGTTACGCCAATCGGAGGTCACTAAAATTAATATTGACTCGGTGTGTAACTTTGCAAGAACGATGTCGGACTCTGTAGTTTTCTCTGGGCCCCTCCCCAATCAGACCAGGAGCGACATGTTTAGCCGCATGTTCTCCTTGAATCGCTGGCTGTCTGAGTGGTGTCCAAAAAACGACGTGGGCTTCATAGATAATTGGCAAAGTTTCTGGGGAAAACCTGGTCTTGTTAGGAGAGACGGCATCCATCCCACTTTGGATGGAGCAGCTCTCATTTCTAGAAATCTGGCCAAATTTATTAACCCTCCTAAAAACTGACTACCCAGGGTTGAGACCAGGAAGCAGAGTTGCAGTCTTACACGCCTCTCTGCAGCTTCTCTCCTCCTGCCATCCCCCCAAAACCCCATCCCCATAGAGTCGGTGCCTGCTCCCAGACCACCAAAAACCAAAGCTAAAATCAGCAAAAAACTATTTAAGCATAAAAATTCAAAAACAATAAATAATACAGCTTCATCAACTGCACCAAAGAATAAAACAATTAAATGTGGATTGTTAAACATTAGGTCTCTCTCTTCCAAGTCCCTATTAGTAAATGATTTAATAATTGATCAACGTATTGATTTATTCTGCCTTACAGAAACCTGGTTACAGCAGGATGAATATGTTAGTTTAAATGAATCAACACCCCCGAGTCACAGTAACTGTCAGAATGCTCGAAGTACAGGTCGAGGAGGAGGATTAGCTGCAATCTTCAATTCCAGCTTATTAATTAATCAGAGACCCAGACAAAGTTTTCATTCTTTTGAAAGCCTGACTCTTAGTCTTGTCCATCCTAATTGGGAAAATCAAAAACATGTTTTATTTGTTATTATCTATCGTCCACCTGGTCCTTACTCAGAGTTTCTGTCTGATTTCTCAGACTTTTTATCTGATTTAGTGCTCAGTTCAGATAAAATAATTATAGTGGGTGATTTCAACATCCATGTAGATGCTGAGAATGACAGCCTCAACACTGCATTTAATCTATTGTTATATTCAATTGGCTTCTCTCAAAATGTAAAGGAGCCCACCCACCACTTTAATCATACTCTGGATCTTGTCCTAACATATGGCATAGAAACTGAAGACTTAACAGTATTCCCTGAAAGCCCCCTCCTGTCTGATCATTTCTTAGTAACATTTACATTTACTTTAATGGATTACACAGCAGTGGGGAATAGGTTTTATTACAGTAGAAGTCTTTCTGAAAGTGCTGTAACTAAGTTTAAGGATCTAATTCCTTCATTGTTATGCTCTTCAGTGCCATGTGCCAACACAGTGCAGAGCAGCTACCTAAACTCTGCTCCCAGTGAGGTTGATTATCTCGTCAATAGTTTTACATCCTCACTGCGTATAACTTTGGATACTGTGGCTCCTCTGAAAAGGAAAGCTTCAAATCAGAAGTGCCTGACTCCGTGGTATAATTCACAAACGCACAGCTTAAAGCAGATAACCCGAAAGCTGGAGAGGGAATGGCGTCTCACTAAATTAGAAGATGCTCATTTAGCCTGGAAAAAGAGTTTGTTGCTCTATAAAAAAGCCCTCCGTAAAGCTAGGACATCTTACTATTCATCATTAATTGAAGAAAATAAGAACAACCCCAGGTTTGTTTTCAGCACTGTAGCCAGGCTGACAAAGAGTCAGAGCTCTGTAGAGCCGAGTATTCCTTTCACGTTAACTAGTAGTGACTTCATGGATTTCTTTACAAATAAAATTTTAGACATTCGAGAAAAAATTATTCATAACCATCTCAAAGATTATTCTTCATGTTCGGCTGCTTTCAGCACTGCTGGTATTTGTTTAGACTCTTTTGCTCCAGTTGATCTTTCAGAGTTAACTTCAATAGTTACTTCCTCCAAACCAGCAACATGTTTGTTAGATCCCATTCCTACTAGACTGTTCAAAGAAGTCTTTCCAATTATTGATGCTTCAATCTTAAAAATGATCAATCAGTCTTTATTAGTTGGCTATGTACCACAGACCTTCAAGGTGGCTGTAATTAAACCTCTGCTTAAAAAGCCATCACTTGACCCAGCTGTCTTAGCTAATTATAGGCCAATCTCCAACCTTCCTTTTCTCTCAAAGATTCTTGAAAGAGTAGTTGTAAAACAGCTAACTGATCATCTGCAGAGGAACGGTTTATTTGAAGAGTTTCAGTCAGGTTTCAGAATTCATCACAGTACAGAAACAGCATTAGTGAAGGTTACAAATGATCTTCTTAGAGCCTCTGACAGTGGACTCATCTCTGTTCTTGTCCTGTTGGACCTCAGTGCAGCTTTTGATACTGTTGACCATAACATTTTATTACAGAGATTAGAGCTTGCTATAGGTATTAAAGGTACTGCACTGCAGTGGTTTGAATCATATTTATCTCATAGACTCCAATTTGTTCATGTAAATGGGGAGTCTTCTTCAGACAGTAAGGTTAATTATGGAGTTCCACAGGGTTCTGTGCTAGGACCAATTTTATTTACATTATACATGCTTCCCTTAGGCAGTATTATTAGAAAGCACTGCATCAATTTTCATTGTTATGCAGATGATACTCAGCTTTACCTATCAATGAAGCCAGATGACACACATCAATTAGTTAAACTGCAGGAATGTCTTAAAGATATTAAGGCCTGGATGACCTCTAATTTCCTGCTTCTAAATTCAGATAAAACTGAAATTCTTGTTCTCGGCCCCACAAATCTTAGAAACACGGTGTCTAACCAGATACTTACTCTGGATGGCATTACTTTGGCCTCCAGTAACACTGTGAGAAATCTTGGAGTCATTTTTGACCAGGATATGTCCTTCAATGCACATATTAAACAAATATGTAGGACCGCTTTTTTGCATTTGCGCAATATTTCTAAAATTAGAAACATCCTTTCTCAGAGTGATGCTGAAAAGCTAATTCATGCATTTATTACTTCTAGGCTGGATTATTGTAATTCATTATTATCAGGCTGTCCTAAAAGCTTTCTGAAAAGCCTTCAGCTGATCCAAAATGCTGCAGCTAGAGTACTGACAGGGACTAGAAAGAGAGAGCATATTTCTCCCATATTGGCTTCTCTTCATTGGCTCCCTGTTAAATCTAGAATAGAATTTAAAATTCTTCTCCTCACATACAAGGTCTTGAATAATCAGGCACCATCTTATCTCAAAGACCTCATAGTACCATATCACCCCAACAGAGCACTTCGCTCTCAGACTGCTGGCTTACTTGTGGTTCCTAGGATACTTAAGAGTAGAATGGGAGGCAGAGCTTTCAGCTTTCAGGCCCCTCTTCTGTGGAACCAGCTTCCAGCTTGGATTCGGGAGACAGACACCCTCTCTATTTTTAAGATTAGGCTTAAAACTTTCCTTTATGATAAAGCTTATAGTTAGGGCTGGATCAGGTGACCCTGAACCATCCCTTAGTTATGCTGCTATAGGCCTAGTCTGCTGGGGGGGTTCACATAATGCACTGTTTCTCATTCACCTTATTTACTTTGTTTATACTCCACTCTGCATTTAATCATTAATTGATATTAATCTCTGGCTCTCTTCCACAGTTCTCTTCCCTCAGCCCAACCGGTCGCGGCAGATGACTGCCCCTCCCTGAGCCTGGTTCTGCTGGAGGTTTCTTCCTGTTAAAAGGGAGTTTTTCCTTTCCACTGTCGCCAAGTGCCTGCTCATAGGGGGTCGTTTTGACTGTTGGGTTTTCTCTGTATTATTGTAGGGTCTTTACCCACAATACAAAGCGCCTTGAGGCGACAGTTTGTTGTGATTTGGCGCTATATAAATAAAATTGAATTGAATTGAATTAATAGACAGTATTCACTCCGGCTGCTAATCAAACATGCTTATTAAAGTGTTCTTTCTGATTTCTGTGTTTTGGATCAAGGCTCCATTGTTATCCTGTTATGTTGAGCTTTAATTTTGTTCTAATATTTTTGCTCTGCTTCGAATCTAGTTTTATGGAGTTTTGAATGCCTGTATCTGTTTTCTGTTTCTGATTCTGTTATTTATTTTTATTTCTTTAACCTTTAGTAATTCCAGTTGCTGCTTTGTTTGATCCTCAGGCCTTCCTAGTTTAATTATCAGAGTTCTGGTTGGATATAGTTTACTGTATATCATCCCTTGTTTAGTGATTATGCTTCCCCTGGTTCCTTAATCAAATCATGTGAATTCTGTGGTGTCCAGTCTGTCCTAGTCTTGTCTCATCATTGTGTCTCTGTGCCTTTCCTAGCATAATGTTCCTTCCCTCTGATGTCTTGTCTCTCATGGTATGTTTTCCTCCTCAGTATGTCAGCCTTCCCAGTGTTATCTTCATTCATGTGTACTGTGTTATTGTATTTCCTTTAGTGTGCCTGCCTCCCTGTGTTATGTCAGCTCTGTGTTTCTGTTCTATGTTTACTTTCTGTTGTACTTTGCCAGTCCCTTGTCTTGTGTCTTGGGTTTATATTTATCCCCTGTTCTGTGTGCATAGTCCTTTGTGTTCCCCACATTAAGTTAGTCTCTTCTCCATCTTGTTTATCCTCTGTCTCCATCAAGTTCTCATGTCTAAGTTCTGGACTCAGTGTTGGTTACTTCCTGTCGTATTTTGATAAGAGCTTTTCACACCTATCACATATGCTCAGGGTGAACCTGCTCTCATCTTTGAAAAGCACGGGGCACCATTGTTTTGGGTTTTTTTTGTTTTTTTTTCAGTGTATATAACTCACATGATTTTTATCAGTCTCCATTTTCAAAACTTGCTGAAAAACGATAAAAGAAAATTGTATAGTTGAGAACTGGTGTACAGTACAGTAAATTTAGATGTTAAAAATATGTACAGAGCACAATATGAAATTAAAGTAAAAAATACTTTCCTTCACATACTCGTGCTGCAGGTTTTTCATCCTCTCTGAATTCTTTCAGATAGAACCCAATAACTTTTTTCATTTGAACTCTAATAAAAAGACCTGTTAGAAGTTACTGAAAACTGTATCTGCCATGATACAGTGACATCAGTCTAGCCTCTTTCAGTGTCAGTCCATGGTTTATCAGATGGTCAACTAGTGTAGCACAAATTTAATTTGATAAATTCAGTTTCTCTTCTTCTTAGTGCATGTCCTCCCCCTGTTCCAGGTCTTCTTCTACCTCTGTCTCTAACATGGCCTTGGCCTCATCCTCAATCTCCTTCTCCTCCCTCTCATCCATGCTCCCTCTTCTTCTGATCCCTTCCATTTTTGTTGAAGACTGATTAACTCACCTGCTACCTTTTTATAGATCTTAAACCTAATTGGTCTGTCTTCTATTCAGCACACCTGCTGGTTGTGTTTAACCAGTTGGGTCACAGGTGTAGACACAGTAATCCCTCACTTATCGCGGGTGTTACGTTCCAGGACCACCTGCGATAAGTGAAAATCCGCGAAGTAGGGACACTATATTTATTTTAAGATTTATACATTATTTTAGTAGTTATACACTATTTTAAGTTTTTATAAACCCTCCCCACACACTTATACACCAAATATATACATTACTGTACAACACGTACTACGCATGTGAAGAACGAGTACCGCAAAAACCTGTGAAACAGCAAAAATACCGCAATAAATATTTTACACTAATACTGATTGAAAACCCGAGAAACAGCGAGTCCGCGAAAAGCGAAGTGCGAAGTAGCGAGGGATTACTGTATTTGAAAGATAGTGCTTTGAAATCAAAGGGAGTGACATCGTGATGTATTTTTGTATCTTGTGTTTATTGTTTTGCAAAAAGTGTGAAGCTGACAGTGCTTACAATATTATTGATCTTTTGCTTCTTGCGTGTTAGATACAATTGTGGTCATAAGTTTACATACACTCAACATGGGCATGAATTTCATAGTAATTTTGGCTTTTAATTGTTTCTTATACATGCAAATACAGTACCAGCCAAAAGTTTGAACCCATTCATACACTAATGGGTGAGTGTGTCCAAAAGTTTGACTCGTACTGTATGCATACACTCACTTTAATCTTTTAGTAAGTGGTGCTAAAGGCTCTACAGTTTCTTTCAACTTGACAAGGCTAAGGCCTGTTAGTTTCTTGTTTGAGATCATGATAGACTACAACTGGTAGTTTCTCTTTGCAAGCATAAAAAGGATTTGTTTGACCCAGTGGATTGTCCAAAACTCAGAACAATGGGAAAGTCCAAGGAACTCTGAGGATCTACAAAGGAGAACTGTGGAAAATCTTTTTGGAGCCATAAACAACTGTAGATTCCAAGATAATGCGTTCAAACAATTGTACATAAGTGCAAGTTATTCAGATGTGTGCTCCCCTCAAGCTCGATTGAAATTTGCAGCTGCTCACATGGACAAGCTAAATGCCTTCAGGAGAAAAGCTTTATGGTCAGATGAGACAAAGATTGAACTATTTGGTACATGGATGACAAGATGTAAGTGTGTCCAAAATTCTGACTGGTACTGTATGTTTGGAGGAGTAAAGGTGAGGCTTTCAAACCTAAGAACACTGTAGCAAGTGTCAAGCGTGGTGGTAGTAGCATCATGTTTTGGGGCTGTTTTGCTGCTAGTGGTACTTGTGCATTGCACAAAGTGGATGGAATAATTAAAGAGGAGGACTACCTCTATATTCTTAGACTTCCTAACCCCATGATCTCAATCCCATGAAAATTTTATGGACTATGCTTAAAAGCTGGGTCCATGCCAAGAAAACTAACCAATTTAAATGAACTCTACCAATTCTGGCAATGAGAGTGGCCAAATATCCAGCAGAATTATGCCAGAAACTTGTTAATGGCTACCAAAAGCTTTTGGTCAAGGTGAAACTTGCTAACCAAATATTAGTTGGGGTATATCTATATATTTGACCCAGAATGGATTAAGGAAAATCAAAAATAAAATAAAACATGTGCACCCAATTCTTGTTTTGTTTTGTTTTGTTTTTTGTTTTGTTTTTTTGTCATTTAAGATGTACAGTATGCTGTATATCCATTCCACAAATAGAAAAACAGTTCAAAGAAATCATTAAAAGCCCAAAGTCTGATGATATTCATGCCCATAATGAGTGTATTTAAACTTCTGACCACAATTATAACTGTGGAACACTTTTGTTGTTAATGTTTAAGCAATTAAAACTCTCATTTAATAGGGACAAACCATCAGCAGAACCAGGCTCAGAGAGGGGCAGCCATGACTGGTTGGGGGTGAGGGGAACAGAGTGATACAGGACAAAAGACACACTGTGGGAGAGAGAGCCAGAGTTTAATAATTGCTAATGACTGAATAGAGTAGTAGTGGAAAGAGATGAGTAAAGACTAAACACTGCATCATCAGTGCATCATGGAAAGCCCCCCCCCAAAAAAACAATCTAAGCCCACTGGAACAGAACTAATGGAGGATTCAGAGTCACCTGATCCAGCCCTAAATATAAGCTTGATCAAAAAGGAAGGTTTTAAGCCTAATTGTAAAAGTAGACAGTGTATACCTCCCGAATCCAAACTGGGAGCTGGTTCCACAGTGAAGGGGCCTGACAGCCAAAGGCTCTGCCTCCCACTTGACTTTTGCAAATGCTAGAAACCAAAAGCAAGCCTGCAATCTGAGAGTGATGTGCTCTGTTAGGATAATATGGTCCTGTGAGGTCTTTAAGATGGGATGGCGCCTGATAATTTAAGATTATATATGTGAGGAGAAGGATTTAAAATTTAATTCTTGATTTAACAGGGAGTCAATGAAGAGAAGCTAAAATGGCAGAAATATAGTCCCTATAGTCTCTTTCTAATCCCAGTTAGTACTCTCACTGCAGGGTTTTTGATCAACTGAGCTTTTAAAGCAATCTAAGCAGACAAAGAGTACGATGCAAGGACTTAAATATACATGAGATAATGAGGGAAGCAGAAACAGGTGGGGAAAAAAACAGCTGAAACTAATCATAGAAGAAGAGACAAAGGAAGTAAAACTAAATACAAAGCTCAAGCAACAAAAGGCAGCCAAAATAGCCATAAACTAAATTGCTAAATTCATGGCCTAATTAGGTGACTTTACATTGTTCCCACAATGTGAATATTGTCAGATATCAGTAGTCTGTGTGTGATTTACTTTTTGAGAGTTTTCGATGCTCTTTTGGAGTGTTCACTTTTGAGGGGACGGTGAGCATGCAATCACATCAGGTTCCAATTCTGCAGCGTAGAACTTTGTAGGCTGTTCTCAGGCATATGACAAGATGACAAAGACTGTGACAGGTATTTAGAGGCTGATCCAGATACTGTCCACAACAAAATTGTTAGTTAATTAAATTAATGTTGAAAGAAGTGTAGAAGTGTAAGTATTCAAGGATGGACTTTTTTCTTTTCACTCAAAGGCTCATTGTGGCGTCTTTCACCATGACAGTGCTTGAAGTTTGTAAAAAGATGCAGACAGTGTTGTTCTCTTGTATCTATGGAGACTAGAGTAAAGCAATATCCAGCCAGAGGAAAATAGACTGAAGTTCAATTCAATTCAATTCAATTCAATTTTATTTATATAGCGCCAAATCACAACAAACTGTCGCCTCAAGGCGCTTTGTATTGTGGGTAAAGACCCTACAATAATACAGAGAAAACCCAACAGTCAAAACGACCCCCTATGAGCAGCACTTGGCGACAGTGGAAATGAAGTAAACACAAAAGGAGTAAATTAAAGCCAAACGGCTAAGAGAGAGAGAGAGAGAGAGAGAGAGAGAGAGAGGCCTGCCAAAAACAGCTGGGTGTGAGCGCGCGCACGTGTGTGTGTGTGTGTGTGTGTGTGTTTGATTGACCTGGAACTCCTGAAGTCAAAATGGGATACGCCCCAATGGGTGGCCAAGAATGACTGAGCTAAGATCCTGGGGGACTTCCGGATACAGACAGACTAACTTGTGATGTCTAACCAACCGGACCTAATAGTGGTGGACAAGCAGAGGAAGAAAGCTGTAGTGATGGACGTTGCAATATCAAGTGATGGCAACATCAAGAAGAAGGAGCATGAGAAGCTCAATAAATACCAAGGGCTCAGAGAAGAGCTAGAGAACATGTAATGTAGAAGGTGAAGGTAACAGTGGTCCCAGTGGTAGTCTGAACTCTTGAGGGTGTGATATCCCCAAACTGGGAAAGTGGCTGCAGCAGATAACAATGCTTCCTGGCAATAAATCTTATGCTGTTGGAAAGCCTGCTTATTTCCCCTGATGGTGCCACATTTGTAAGGAAAATCCATTTGTGGGTTGAGCAGCAAAGTTGAGTATGTGGGTTGTGCCCATGAAAAAGTTGCCAAACCTTCTCTGCCAATGCCAAACAGCTTATTCTGCTAGTTACTCTTGTTTTGAGCTTCTGGTACCCCAGGTACTGACAGTCAGGTGCCTGATTGGTGCCTGAGTAGCAGCACCTGTGAGCATGGCAGGCAGTTGGTGTCTGCTCCAAGAATCCCTTGTTTGGCTGATCTGGATATGGTTTGTGTACTATAAATTGAAAAACTAATGTGTCTGCAGATTAGGACTGTCCCCACAGATGACCATGGTGTCATATTAGGTGGTCAGTTTTTTTTCTTTGTTTTTTTAAACCAATCTGAAATTGAGATCTGAAAAACCACATCTAGTATGTGCTGACCCCACAACAGATGGCTGAACCACATGGGCGTTACAAATGTAGTCTTACAACTGCCTGTGTGTGTGTGTATGTGTGGGTTGTGTTGAGATTATCTAACATTTGAATTTGAATCACCTCCTCTACAAGGAAACTGTTAATTTCACATCACTGCCTGGGCATCGTGACCGCACATCAGTGTAACCTGCCTCTGTCTCCCTCTCCTCCACCTTGCTTTTTTTTCTTTTTTGTTATACTTCTTTGAAGTCGACCACCTGGGACACGTGCATAATTGATACAATGTAATAGGAAGGTGCACGGATGTCTGTGCTCACTATCTGAGGACAAAATTTATCTCACTCAGACCTGAGGGGACCCACAGACCCAGACAGTATAATCAAGGTGTGAAGGCCAGTGGCTAAAATGTTGGACTCAAACGCAAACATGTTAGAAGCAGCACAACTATTTACAAAGTCTTTGTTATGTACACAAGTCAGATTCAAGTCACAGGAGGAATTACCACAAGGAACTGTTGACTAGATAACAATTCACTCAAAATAACCTCTGCCAATGTGGGTCACTGAGACAGCAGGCACAGAGAACAAGTAACTCAGAGAAGAAGTTTTCTATGGCAGAAAAGAAGGCAGAGGAGAATCAATCCTGAGAAAGAGTTGGATATTTGGATTAAAAGGCTGAGTGAGGGAATCTGTCATTGGGAGGGGTAGCTGTTTTGTTATCAATAGAAGGAGTTTGTCAAGGAGAGCAAGGAGGGAAACTGGGCATGAGAGGCAGTCTGTAGCAAACAGAGTAAAGGAAGGAGGGCCAGAATAGAGGCAACAGAGAAAGTGAAGCTGGTGAGTGGAAAGCCTCAGAGCCAGGTGAGCCAAAAGCTGCACACAGGTCAACATGAAGTAAAACCCGAGATAATAAAACATACCAGATGAGCACTTTACCACAAGGAGAAGCAGACACTCTGACAAAGACTGACAGCTTGAGCTGGTCCCTAAATATCAGGGTGATTGCAGTATGATGAATTCCAGGTGTGACTGACTGCAGAGCAGGAACCCACGCCCTGGAGCTGGAGGAAGGAAAACTCCAAATCAATGACAAACACAGCGAAGATCATGACACAAGGCTTAAAGCAGGACATAAGGCTACTGCAATAGAGGGAGAAGCCATAAAATGGGTGTAACAGTGCACACTTTGATGGTCTCAACAAATTAAATCAACATAGTGACATGGCTTTGACTGATGTCTTCATACCAAACATTAATATACTCACCTTCTGAATTACAAATGCTCTCTCTGTGTCTGTTACACACACACACACACACACACACACGAGCCACCCACATGGTCTCTGCCAGATCAGTGCTTCCTGGTTTCAGTGCCAGCAGGAGTCAGATTCCTGCAGAATGTTCCAGTAAAACACTGTGGAGCATGAAACTGACAGTCTGCTCCATGGCTACCTGCCCAGCATAGCAGGTGTGTGTGTGTGTGTGTGTGTGTGTGTGTGTGTGTGTGTGTGTGTGTGTGTGTGTGTGTGTGTGTGTGTGTGTGTAAAGATGGCTGCCATTCTATAGACCAGTGCCAAGATTTCCAGGGGATAAACTGGCTTTTTCCAAACTTTGATCACAGAGATTAGCACATCCTGGTTTCTCACCTCATGTCTTTTTAATTCAAAATCAGTTTAGTCTAGTAACATCCCCATCTCTGGTTTATCATTGTTTATGACTGATGACTCTGTAACAGTCTCATGCTTAAGTGCCATGGTGTAAACAGACAGCATCGATAAAATTAATTGATTTGCTTGTTCTAAAATGTGAGAGTCTTCAGAACACCATACATCATTTCTAAATATGACAAGGGCAAAACAAACATGTGTTGGAGAAAATGTGGACAAATTGGAGACCATACACACATTTTCTGGGACTGCCCAAAGATTAAAACACTTTGGGAAGGAATTAGAGAGGAAATTTTAAACATTTTACATATTTTTATTGAATGGAACCCCCTTGTCTTTATCCTGGGAGTGCTCCCAAGCAAGTGGTTAACCAAAGAAAAATTGTATCTGCTTGGAATTCTGGTTTTGGTGGCAAAGAAAATGATTACTGTATGCTGGTACAAACCCTCTCCCCCCACTGTAAATCAATGGAAAGAGAGATTGGTGAAAGTTTATAATATGGAGACAATAACAGCAAAGCTAAACCTAACCATTGATTTATTTAAGAAAAGGTGGAATCCACTGATAACATACTTAGAACTGACATAACCTGTAAAACTACGCAAATGTGTATATGTGCGTATGTATATAGGTGTATAGGTGTGTGTAGATAGGCACATATGTGCATATATGTGCATAGGTGTATGTATATGTGTATATAAATATATAGATATATGTATGTAGGTGTAATTTGTTCCTTTTCATTCCTCCAAGATGTAGAGGAAAAAATTTTTTTTGCAAAATCACCGCACGCCAAGATGTTCTCGATGTTCAAATTCAGTTGTTTTGTTTTATTTTGTTGTACTGAAAAAGATGTGACTTGGAAATGTAAACAGAAGATTCTATTTAAACAATAAAATACACTATTGTTCTAAAATGTGAGAGTCAGAGTGTAACAAGTTGACAGTTCTCTCTTTGGTTTAGATTAGTAATCTGCTTAAATCTGTGTCATCTGTTCATGTTAATAGTATGTGATAGTAGTTCATATAATACACTTATTTTACATGGTAAAATAACTTGTAACAGTAAAAGAGTTCAGTTCACTTCAGTTCAACTGAATTGAAGTGAACTGAACTACAGTATGAATTACAGTAGTTTAGCCTAAAAGTAATAAATGCATGCACTAGTTTTTCAGCATCACTGATGCTGATGAGATGTTTCTAATTTTAGAGATATTTCACAAATGGAAGAAAGCAGTCCTACATATTGTTATGTGTGCAGTACTCACTGTGTTACTGGAGGACAAGGTAATGCCATCCAGAGTAAGTATCTGGTTAGACACCATGTTTCTAAGATTTGTAGGGGCCGCATACAATAACCTCAGTTTTAGCTGGATTTAGAAGCAGGAAATTAGAGGTCATCCAGGCCTTTATGTCTTTAAGACATTCCTGCAGTTTAACTCATTGTTGTGTGTCATCTGCATAGCAATGAAAATGAAGTGAAATACACTATACTATGCCTTCTAATAATACTGGCTAAGAGAAGCATGTATAATGTAAATAGAATTGGTTCTAGGCCAGAACCCTGTGGAACGCTGTTTATAGGGGGTTAAATTAGGTGAAACACAAATCTTTCATTACACTCAACTATTTTATTAAGGTAGACTGAAAAAAGCATCATTAGTTACTAAAATACAAATAATACCAACAAATTACTTGTTTTTCAGGCTTTATGAAAAATAATGCCCAGGTCCTTCAGTCTGAGTCTGTGCAGCTGCTAACTTAGCAAAGTTAGACTTTTTCTAAACTAAACTGTTTTTTTCAGGGGACAAATGTATGTATTTTAAATACTGGAATGTGTCCCCCACACTCTCCCTAAAATCTATGTTTACATTAGGTACAGTAACAGTAAATCTGCATTCTGTTACTACAGGACATGTCACAGCTTTATTGTCTGATCCACATATGCTTGAGACATATGAAATGATGTATTGCTTTCCAGTCTCATGCATGGAACGCTCTCTTTCACGTGTAGAAGTCGAGGGGGTCGTTCAGAGGACAGAAACACACAAGCAGTTTCTCGTCTGCCCTCCAATTAAACCTTACAACACACACGCCTCCTCTCCTCTCTTTCCCCTCTGCCCTCAACTTAAACCCTCACCCCAATCTTACCCTGACCCTCTCCACGCAACCTTAACCCCCACCCAACATCCAACACCCACTGCCCCTTTTCCCTCTGTTACTTCTTCTGCCCACACACACACACACACACACACACACACACACACACACACACACACACACACACACACACACACACACACACACACACACACACAAAGACATTGGCCTTAACATGGATAAGGAATTACAGGGAATGATATCTCGCTCCTACAGTATGCATGCAATGAAATATTCTGCATTGCATCATATTGTTGCTATCAACATTCACAGATGCATGCCCACTAATGGTGATATGATATCCTATCATGTTAGTTTGGACTATTGTTTTTGTCTTTAGACACACTTGTGGAGGCATAAGTCATCATAAGAATGAAACCATAGCACTCAAAGAATTGAACTAAAATCTATGGAAGAATTATGAAACAAAAGATGATGGTAGAAGTTTAACTTCTAGAAGGATTTTATCCATTTTAAAAATTGAAATGGACTGGCATTCATATCTTTTCTAATCTTACTGACAACAAGCCACATTTATACAGCACTTAAGTTTAAGGAAATTAAAGGCTTTATGTACCTGACATTTAGTTTTTCAGAATTTAGAAACACCCCGTGACCTCACATGCATGTCTTTAGAATAAAGGGGAGTAAAGTGAAAACATAGTTATAAAATTGTCACAAAATTTATTACGACTGCAAGAAATGATAATGCCCACACTTAGATAGATCTGTTTATTTCATTTTATTTTATATGTATATATAGTAAGATAAAGACCCTGCAATACTGCAGAGAAATTTCCATCAATCACATATGAACAAGCACTTGGTGACAGTGGGAAGGAAGAATTCAGTTTTAACAGGAAGAAACCTCAACAGGCTCAAGGAACCCAGCCAACCAGCCAGCCAGCCAGCCAGCCAGCCAGCCTTCCGCTAATCTGGAGCCAGGTCACAGTGGCAGCAACCAAAGCAGAGAAACCCAAACCTCTTTCTCCCCATCCAACTCCTTCAGCTTATCTAGGGGAATACTAAGGCGTTCCCAGGCCAGTCGAGTGATATAATCTCTCCAGCATGTCCTGGGTCTACGTCAGGGACTCCTCCTGGTAGGACATGCCCAGATCATCTCACTCAGGAGGCACCAAGGAGGCATCCTAGTCTGATGCACAAACCACAAACTTTGCCTCCTTTCAATGTGGAGGAGTAGTGGTTCTACTCTGAGCCCCTCTCAAATGATTGCACTCTTCACCCTATCTCTAAGGGAGAGGCCAGCCACCTTTCGGAGAAAGCTCATTTCCGCCCCTTGTATCTTTTTTTTCAGTCACTACCCAAAGCTTATGACAATAGGTGAGGGTAGGGATGCAAATTGACCAATAAATTGACAGCTTTGCTTTTATGCTTAGCGCTCTCTTCACCATGATGGACCAATACATCACCACATCACTCCAGCCATGGCCCCAATCCATCTGTCTAACCCTAATCTTCTGTTCCCCTCTTCCCTCAGTCATGAACAAGGTCCTCCACTTGGGGCAGCAACTCGTCCCTAACCTGGTGGGCAATCCACCCTTTTCCAGCTGAGGACCATGACCTGAGATTTGGAGGTGCTAATTCTCATACTCACCACCATTTGATGATGCCAACAGAACCACATCATCAGCAAAAAGCAGAGACAAGATTCTCAAGCCACCAAGGTGCTTTATATAGTAATGCAAAAACCCTACAGTAATACAGAGAAAACCATACCAGAAAACCCCCTATGAGAAAGCACTTGGTGACAGTGGGAATGAAAAACTCCCTTTTAACAGGCAAAAACCTCTAGCAGAACAAGGCTCATGGAGAGGCAGCCATCTGCTGCAACTGGCTGGGGGGTGAGGGGAGGGAGACAGACAAATGACATGCTGTGGAAGAGAGCCACAGATTACCACAGAAGAAAAGCTAATGTGGGAGAAATATGATCTTTCTTTCTTGCCCCTCTTAGTACTCTTGCTGGATTTTTTTTTCCACAGCGCTTGTAGAACAACCTGATAATAAGGAATTTCAACCTCAGCCTTAAAGTAGCAAATTTTAGCAATATTGCAGAGACGAAGGAAAGGAGTCCTATATATTCATTTAATGTGCAAGCTAAAGGACATATCCTACCTCAAAAAGCGACTCTTCGGTTCCTCACAGTGTTGCTGGAGGGCAAGGTGATACCATCCAGAGTAAGTATCTGGTTAGACACCACACTGGAAACGATTCTCTCGTCACACATAACTGCATACACACTTTTTGCGTACACAATTTAGAGTAACATGGCAATCAGAGACCACGGCAATAGGTCCTTGGGACTTTTTAAAATCCCAAGAGAGCAATTGAAATGACTACCAATGAGAATGTCTGCTAGCAACCAGCTGCCAGCTTCTAAAGCTACATCGTCACTGAAAGCCATTCGTGCCACGTCGCTTTGAAGCCGACGGCTGGCCACCTGCAGACATTGCAGGCTCAGGTTGCTATATGTGTAGGTTACATGTCAATCAGTGGTATCCTGTGCTCTCATTGGTAGTCTCCTCAATTGCTCACCTGGAAGTAGAAAAACGTTACTAAAGCTAAAGCTAATTCAGATTATTAAAAATAAATAAATAAAGGGCATAAATGAAACAACAATAAATGAATCTGTTTAACTGTTTTCTGTGTTTTCCAGTTAGAGTCACAAGGCTAAGAATAAGACTTTCAAATTAATTATTACTGTCTAGGTCTTTAGTTGATTAGTAAGCTAGAGTGAAAGATTCCTGTAATGCCTCCTTCTCGACCTTGCTTCAAGGATTCTCGCTGCAACCAGGTTATTTTGTTGCACAAAATAAATCAATATGATCAATTATTAAATCATTAACTAACAGGGACTTAAAAATAATCCACATTTAATTGTTTCACTTTTTGATGCTATTGCAATTGTTTTATAATTTTTTGAATTTTTGTGGCTAACTCCTTTTTTGTTGATTTTTAGATCATTTATTTTTGGTGCTCAGGGAGCAGACAGCCTCTGTGAGGTAGAGGTTTTGGGGGGATGACAGGAGATCAAAAGATACAGAGAGATGTTCAAGACTGCGACTGTGTTTTGTCAACTTAATAGTCGTGTTTTGGGTGTTTTACTGAATTTGGCCATATTTTTAAATATGAGAGCTGCATTGTCCAATATTGAATGGATGCCATCTTACCATCAAGAATTCTTGATTTGTTGCCATACAGTTCCAGTTGGTCACTTCTTATCACTACATCTTCTGCAGCTGCAGGGTTCAGATATGGCAAACAAGGTGTATTCCAGGATTGTGTCATTTTGAAATGTGAATCAAGATGCTCTTCCTTGTAGCTATAGGTGTACAGTTACCATTTTTCTGTATTCCAAATATACAATTTCATGCTGCTGAAATGTTAAGGAATGTGGAATAAGAAGGAATGCTTGGCTTCAGCTGGTTTGTCTGTTGATGTGTGGGAGGCACATCTGTGGTTCACTTTTTCCAGCAATCCTCAGTTAGCCAAATGGAGGTATGCTGCACACACACACACACACACACACACACACACACGTGCGCGCGCATGCGCGCGCTCACACCCAGCTGTTTTTGGCAGGCCCTGTGTGAGTTCACATTGGTGAAAATATGGTGGGAGGCTGCAACCTCCACATACATTTATCTAAAATCAGTTGACTGATTTTACATGTAAAGGCTGAGTTAATGAAAAACAAGAGCAAAAGAAAGAAAGAATGAGCTTTTGGATTTCACGTTTCAACACTGGGCTTCCTCAGGGTAATGCACAGTGTGTGTACAACTAACACAACCAGCCACAGTTATGTTTGACCCATTGTAATTGCTTGTCTGAACTGTGACATTAACATAGTACCCCATAACTATTCATACTCATATTTGAGGCACATTCTAGCTTGCGGCAGTCTGCATTCATCTGAATAAAAGTTTTTTTTAAAAAGAAGAAGAAGCAGCAAAGTGATTGCTAAGGTTTTTTCAACATTTTCTACAGAACTTCTAATTTTTTCCTCCTGTTGCAACAATCTGCTGCTGTGCCCTCTGAGATCTCTGTGTTCCTGCACCCAACATACACACACACTCCAGCCTGACACACACTTTATGCACACAGATGTAGTTCTTGTGCTTTAATGCAAGCTTTAGTGTTGTTTTAGCTTGCTGTACACATCCCAACATTTGCAATGCAAGCAGATGTCTTTTTAAGCAATTAAATGAGAGCTAGGACATGGATAGTCTCCAAGGTCACTGCACCTCCGACCTCACTGATGTTTCAAAATAAAAGCAAAAACATCACAAATTGCTATTAAAAAATTAAAACTGCAAGCGGTGATGATGCCCTCGCACCCGGCACGTGCCAACCCATGGCGCGCTCGAGCTGTGCCGCGTTCGGAGATTGTTGCGAACAGGAGAGTAGCAGGCTCACCAGGCTTACCTCACATCGTTTGGCCGCTGAACGTCTCCCACGTCCACTAGGTGGCGTCAGCGAGTACCCACTAATTAAAGTGTCATGATTCTCTATGTAATGCCTGCACCCAATCAATGAAATTGTAATGGTCATAGGATGATTATCAGTGTATTGCTGATTTCCTTTCGCCACTAGGTAGTGTTACGAGTGTGATACAAAGCAGGTAAATGAGTGTGTCCTGTGTGCTCACCCTCTCATGAACCATGCAAAGTTTGGAACAGATTGGTCTCTGGAGCTTGAAAAAGGCGACTGGACTTCTTTTTGTTTCTTGAAGACCCACGCCCCCTTCACACCTGGGCACATGTGTTCACGCACATGATCAATAGAGGGTCATAACCACCTCCAGGGGACTACGCCCACAGGGGTTTAAATACCTGGGTCTCTCCACCATTTGGTTGAGAACTGAAGAAGCCTTTCGGATGAGAGGTGAAACGTCTTCAAGAAACAAAAAGAAGTCCAGTCGCCTTTTTCAAGCTCCAGAGACTACTATGACCTGGATGACTGAGAATCTACACAGACATTTTGGAACAGATTGGACAATATATGTTTGAAATGTGACGATTTGGTGACCAGTGGTATATGATTGAATTCCCAAATTCAGAGGGTTGCCACGGCAACACTGTTCGAGATTTTATAAAACCTTACATAACTGTTGATGGGCTACTTGTGTAGATGATCTGGAGCCATTTTGATCTCACTGGGTCAAATGCCCTAGGACAGGGGTGGCCAACTCCAGGCCTCGAGAGCCGGTGTCCTGCAGGTTTTAGATGTGTCCCTGATCCAGCACACCTGAATCAAATGGTTGAATTACCTCCTCAGTATGCAGTCAAGTTCTCCAGAGTCCTGCTAATGACTTTTATATGTGATTCTCGAGGCCTGGAGTTGGCCACCCCTGCCCTAGGAGGAGTTGATTCAAATAGCAGGCCTGGAAATGGCAAAAATTGACACCTTCAATTGAAGATGGCTGACATCCTGTAGGCTTTTGGGTATGGGTCCAAGAGACTTTTTGTATGTCTTAGGATGTTACATGAGCCTGCAAAATTTCAGAGATGTAGATAAAATGGAGCTTCGGGGCTACGCAAAAAACATGGTATTTCATGATATTTCCAGGTCCCACCAGGTGGCGCTGGGACTTTATGCATATCATTGTGTTCAGGGCGGGAGGCTTATCAAACCACTGAGGTTTGAGGCAGATTGGGCAAGTTGGCTTTGAGTTACGGCCCTTTTTGTGTTCATGGCGAAACACCAAACGTTGCCATCCTGCCAGGGTCACGCCCTTTGGTGAAAACTCACCATTTTTGAAATTTAGATTCCCCCTGGTGTGTAGATAAGACAGATAAGACTTCCTGTTGGGACTTCCTGTTGGGTTTAGGCCATTAGACCCTGTGGTTTTTTTTGTTCGTCTGGACATGTTACATATGTGTACCAAACTTCATACATGCACGTGAAACACAGCAGTGGGAATTGAACTAAAGGTGGCGCTGCCCGAAACCATTAAAATACTTCAATTTTCACCAGACCTGACATGTGTGCAAAATTTAATGAGTTTTTGAGCATGTTTAGGCCCTCAGAAAAGCAATTCATTTGCCTAAATGTCCAAAGCAATTACAATAGGGCCTTCGCACAGGTTGTGCTCGGGCCCTAAAAATACAAAACAGTATTTAAAACAGTTATTACTTAACCAGGATGAGGTCTGAAGTGTGCGGGGTTTTACTCTCTGCTCAGATTCACAGAGAAATGCTGCAAAACTGATCAGATGGAGCTACACAGTGCCAACGAATATTGACCCAAGGATTACTGCAAAATCAACCCAAGAGAAGTGTAGCCACACAAATACACTCACAGACATGCTTGTTTGGTCTGTAAGGTAATTAATGCATACCCAAGCCAAGTTTAACTTAACCACGTCAAACAAGTTCTTGAAGGGATGTGAAAAAAGATTTTTAGCTTTTACAAAATGTCATCACTTTTATTGACTAAAACTTAAACTGCTCCCACAAAGATGGCTGAGCATTCTTTTAATTTATTTCATTTGTTCATTGTTTTTGGTTTCATGTGATAAATGACTTCAGTTACTGATTCATGTTGTTTGGATAAGAAACAAACAGCCTGTTCTACACAGGCAAGTTTTAAACAGGCACAACCACACACAGATTGGCTCTGTACCAACCAGAGCTGGTTTGATTTATAGATGCTATCTAAAAACATTTGTGCCTTGTATTCTGTGGCTGTATAGAAGCTTTGTAGAGTCTCTGAATCTAACCCTGCTGATGTCATTGGATTTATCTCAGCTTTGGAGTAAAGACTGCACACTGGAGGAGCCAAGAAGCAAATCACCAACCTTCTGATTGACAGATGAACTCCGGAGCCACAGCTACCCCAAATCATTTATCATACCGGATTTTATTCTCATCTTGTGTCACTAAACACCAGCATCACTCCTACCACACCACCAATCTTCGGTGGGCACAAGGCATGAATCACCTGATAGAAACTCCATGCACAACAGATATTCATGTGTATGATTATTTCAGATCACTTCATTCAGATTTATCCTACATGTTATGTATATTAAAGGTGTCTGAAGTGCTAATTATGTTTGAATAGTCTCCTTTCACTCACCATGCATGTTTAAATTTTATTATTCAAAGACTTTCTCGCTGAAGTGCCCACATTCTGATCTGACAAGTGGGTTCAGAGCCTTGCTTAAAGGTTCCTCAGCAACTGTAGTAGGAACTCTTCTGTCTTTTACATCAAGTTCCTCCTACTGGCTGGGGATCAAATCAACCAGCCTTCTGGTTATATGCTCTATTCTTTAACCTGCTTCCTCTCTAGAAACACTTCCCTCTGATTTTATTTTGTTAGTTACTGCTTTCACAAGCATGCACTTCTGAAGCAGTCTGTGTGAGCCGACCACATGTTCAGGTACATGTGAGAGAGTCTCTGCTGTATCACCCTATCTACCGCTTGTTTGCAGCTCTGCTTCAGGCACAGACAGGGAGGAGCAGCAGCAGGCTGCCTGCTGTCAACACTCACAATTTATGACACCTTTGAGGAACAGCTTCTATTTGTATACACAATGACTGCTGCAGACACACACACACACACACACACACACACAGTCACACACATGCACAGAAATAAAAAGAAAAAGATGTGCCAGTCACACAGTTTTGGCAAAACACTATAAAAATAAGGCTGTGTACAGAATCACACAGTAATTGCGGGTTGGATGTAGAGCAGGTCATCTACTAATTGGAAGGTTGGTGGTTTGATCTCTGGCTGCATGGCAAAGTATCCTTGGGCAAGATACTGAACCAAAAAGTGCTCATATAAATGTGTGTGTGAATGAAGACATGTTAAAGCACTTTGACTGCTCAACTAGAGTACAAAAGTGCTATATGAGAACCAGTCCAATTACCATAGTCAGCTTTGAAATGTTATTTCATACATCTATGGGTTTGGGGAGGGGAGATATAAGTAAAAAGGAAATTTGAGCGAAAGGTTATTCTCTAGTGGGTGGAGAGCAACAAAAGAGGAAGCCAAGCAGACTTGAAATAGATCAATTAAAAGAATAATTTATTACCATTTAAAGTTAAATAAAAACTGCAGTTTTTAAAACAATAAAACCGAAGAAAGCCAGCAAGGTTGGCATAAATAAATATAATACTGAAAGCTAAAAGTCCTTCACTTGTGTTTAGGAGAAAGTCAAAAGGGTCAGTGTCAGAGCAAAAGGAAGTGGCTAACAATAAACTTTGATAAAAGGCTTTTTGATTGAAATGATGTTTGTTTGAAGCCTCAGTGTTAATGTACTGACCACCGCCAGTGTTAACTTTATTGAACAGGAAGTGACCATATTTGGATAAGAAGTTGGAGTGAAATGTTATTTCACTATTTCACTATTACTGGCAAGTTTGGCTAGCAAGCTGCATACATGTTGTATGGTTGCAATGCAGAGACACTAATTAGTGCCTAGTGACAAATTAATAAAATACAACAATTTTGCTCTGCAAAAATCTAGTACAAACTTGGACAGTCTGTACCACATCCATACCAAGCATGTACCATATTGTTTGTCAGCTTCAAAGGGCACTCAACAGCACAAACATATTGGAAATGTCCTGTTCAGTAACTGGAATTAGCAGAGGTGATGACTGGTGTCTAAGACTAAGATGACTTTAAGTGTTACTTATTATTTTATGAAAGGGAAAATATGCTTATGGCTGAAACTGTTTTCTGTACCAGGCTGCAAACATGCTTTTTAATGCTATTTAGTTGGACATTCTCACATTGGGTCAATTGTGAATGACTCACGTTTGGGGGGAGTTGGATTACAAGTAACCTGAGGCTGAACCCTGAAGACGCTTCCTCAAGCTACAAAGAGGGCTCTCAGGAGAGGCTTAAAAAAAAAACAGAAAACACAAAATGAAGATAGAAAGATCAGTAATGGAATGCAACAAAAAATAAATTCAGGAAAATCTGGAAAGAAAATTGAAAAGAAAAAAAAAGTGAGTATCAGAGTGACAAATAAAAAAAAGAGAGAGAGAGAAGTGAGGACTTAGAGAAAGGGAGGAGAGACAGTGACCTCTGTCTGAACTCACTGATGAACTTCTGCCTCAGTGTACTCCAGCTAACCTGTCTCACACACACACACACACACACACACACACACACACGGTCATCACTCACATTGCATGAGGAGGCACAGTTTCAGCTTATATAATGGTGAGCAGGATAGCATGTGTGCTTCCAGTTCAGCTTTGGAAATATGAATGGGAACTGATCCCAGCATTGGCCATGTCAGCAATGGTTCCTCTCTCTGTCTCTCTGACACACACACACACATATGCACAATCATGCATACACACCGCAGCACAAATGTGACCTCCAGTTTTCAAAACAAACTGGTCGCAGGAGAGAAAACATCAGGCAGAAAGACAGGGACCCAAGTGCTGATCAGTGCCTGCTAAATGCTGACCAGTGAAGGTTAGAAGGTTTAGCCAAACCCAAAGATCTTAAATGCAGTAATTTGTTTTAACACCTTCATAATTGGGAATATGCACCGCTAAAACTACCTCTAAAAGACACAGCTCCAACAACTGAGAAGCCCTCTTAGCATAAATTATTCTTTTGTGGTGCAAGCTCCCAAACACTGCTAATGAAATGGCCTCAACCAGGCCAGACAGGTGACTAACTGTGAACCTGGGACTTCAGAGGTTCCTCAGTATCTGGGGCCTCAGGGCAGTTAGCTGCTATAGTAATCACTTTGGTAATTATTTGCCAGTACTGACATTCAACCTCATGTAGTGAAAATGCATGAAAATATTTTAAGTAACTTCAGAAGCCTTTGATTCCCTGTGTTCTGATTTGTGGAAATTGAACGGTCTTTCCTAGTTTCTAGAACTTCTGACCATTCAGCGTTCATACAGCAGTTCATACAGGTATTTTGATACATGCTCAGTTTTAACTGGAAGTTCAGACACGACACTGCAGAACCCAACTAAAAATTGGACCTACAAGAGTTAGCTGTGGTGCAGTGATTGGCACTGTCAACAACAAAAAGGTTCCTGATTAAAAAAACAAACAAACAATTCTCCAAACAATTTCAGGATTAACCTGCAGCGTCCTCTTCTGGTGAAACGTGAGTACTGTATGTCATACTGAGGTGATTGTTCTTGCCTCTCTGTCTCTCTTGCGAGCTGTTTTATGATGTGAAATTAAGCCAACGATTTACTTCATCACAGAATCGTACAACCTGAGATTGCATCAGAAGTTGAACTTTGCTTTTCATTTGTGTTAGCGTGTGTCAGCTGAATAGACAAAGTCAGAATAGACAAAAAATATAGCCACACGTGAGTTTAAATGAGGTGTTATTTTTCCTTTTCAGTGTCAATGCTGGTGCTGGGACTGTCCACGCTGTATTAATCCCTTTGCAAAGGTTTCTTTCAGTAAATCTCAGAAAAATCATTTTGGTTTCAGTGCTCATTTTATTTTTCCATAACACAGACCTATTCCCACCATAATTGTGTATTCCAGATGTGGAATAGGGTAAAAACACTTATGCAAAGAATACACCTGTGCATACTTGACCATAGCTCCTCTGACAGGCCTCCTCTCTTCTCCAGGTGAATATAAAAACTTGAGACATCCTTTAACATGATGCACTGATTAACTGGGAGGTCACAGTGGGTCACAGGACCAGAGATTCATTTCTAGGTTAGAAGGACATAAGAACAGGAGATATGGGGAGGCACAAATCAGAGTTGACTGAGGAATACTTGCATTAATTAAATTCAATAAATCCAAATTAATCTAATTGTTGGAGTTGCCATAACATGTGCCCAATTACCACACCCCCTAAAATCCTGCCAAAAACAGAGAGACACAAACAGTTGCAAAAGGTTACAAAAATAAAAACTACAACTTGTGCAATTACACATTTGTTAAAGTACTATGACAGCTCCAAGAAAACAGCTAAGTAATTTGGCTAAGCCAGAAGGTTCACTACATATCGTATTACAGTGATGTGGTTTGTGATCCCCTATGAGCTTGGTGACAGTGGGGAGGAAGCACTCCCTCAAAACAGGAAGAGATCTCCAAAGGAACCAGTTGCAGGGAGGAGCTGGCATCTGCAGCAAAAAGAAAACCCTGTCCAGTTTCTGTACTATGGATCTCAGACAAAAAGTCCTGTTTACATCTGAGAGAGCAAAAGATGGACCGAAATATAACCCTGAACTCATACAGACTGCAGTCATTATTAACGGGATTAAAAGACGATGCTGTGCGTGTGGATATTAAGCCTTCCCTGCAGAATTCAGCTGTGTCAGAAAATCAATGTACTCAAGAAAATCAGTACAGCCTACAGTGTGGAGCTGGAAGGAAGAAGCAAACTGTCACAGTTCAGTGGTTCAAGAGGAAGAATTCAGTGACATTGGGCAGGTTAGTGGGCTAAAGAAAAAGAAAAACCACACTGCTAAGCCCAACCCCGTACTAGAGAAGCTTAATCTAGTAATAAAGTAATCTGTGAAGCCCTTCAAAATCTCACCACCCATGTTTATAGTCTAACCCAAACTAACACAAAGGGAGAGGGAGACAGACTGGCCAAAACTAAGAAAAATGCCCCAGATAGTACCAAACAAAGCCAAAGAAAATGCTCTGAACGTGTCAAGTCAAACCTAGAGGGGAGATGTACACTCTGCTACAGTACAAGTGTGGTAGTAGTGAACACTGGGATAGTGGCTGTCAGAAAAGAAAAGACCCTAAAGCCAGCACTTGTAAGACAGAACCAGGTTACTGCGCTAATAAGTGAAGCCCCCAAGGAAGCAGGAGAGGATAGCTAAACTAGTGGGACAAAAAAAAAAAGCCTTGTCCAGTGCAGTCTTGGAGGGATCCCAGTGACAGTCCTGTGGGATTCAGGATCTCAAGTGTCCACTGTGGATATAAATTGGAAAGAGACACACTTACCTCATGCATAAATCAGCGCTGTGCAGGAGCTCCTTGATGATGATGTTCTGGATTTATCTGCTGCAAATGGAACAGAGGTACCTTATGAAGGATGGGTCAGAGCAAGATTCAGTCTCCCAGCCAATGAGGACAGTGAACTGCGAGTCCCCTTACTGGTTACTACCAGTCCACTTGCAAAACTAATAAGAGGATTTAATGTTATAGATGAACTAGCCAAGAACAACACAGCTACCAAGTAAGCTTGTAGACAGTTCAGCTCAGCACTGGAAGTTGGCCATAAAAAGGCAAAAGCAGTATATTCAGCAGATTGCAAGATTAGGAAGACGGGATGTTGTCATTCCAAAACCAAAAACTCCTAAAAGTGGTCTGTGGGAAACAACATGAACATCTTAAAGGAAAAACATGCAATGCTGGAACCACACCTTGGCCGGCTGGACTACAGATAAAGTAGCAGCTGATAGTTACATTGTGAAGATAAAGCCATTAATTCTCTCAGCTGTCATTGAAAATAACAGTCAGGCTGCAGAAAAGAACTGTGCTGGGCTGCTGTAGATGCTGTGAAACATTATGAGGAGAAAGTCACACCATCACCACCTGTTGACCTCTCCTACCTGAGGCAGATGCTGAGGGAAAACAGTGAGGTTTTTGCCAGAGATGATTGGAATACTGGATGCATACCTGATTTGCAGATGAAAACCCACCTGAAGAATGACATCCCAGTGGCAAAGAAATATAATGCCATCTTGGAGACCTGAGAGATGAGGTGTGTGTGCCTCACCTGGACAATGTTCTTGTTTTCAGTAAGGATTTTGACAGCCAAAGAGCTGTGGAACCAAACTCAGACCAAAGAAATGTGATTTGTTTAAGAGAGAAGTATGTTACGCAGGACATGTCATTTGAGAGGAGGGATATTAGATGAATATGAAAGAAGTGGAGGCTTTTTGAGCACTAAAAGAAAACAGGACTTACAGTAAGAGAGGATATGGATATGGATCAGATTTTCAGATTCTGATCACATGACCACAGAACACTTTTTTTCCACTTTCCTTCAGATGTCTGCCTTTTTTTTTTTAAGCATGGTAGATTTGCAAGTCAGTGCCCCCTGCTGGACACTTCTTTAAAAGCAAGATCAAGTCCTCAGTATTGTTTAAGGTGAACAGGATATTTCATGTTCACTCTCCATACACCTCAGCCCTCAATCAAAAACACAAAACCAAATCTTTGATAAATCCATTTTAATGGAAAATGTAAAACCCTTTTGAACTTCAATGTACAAAGCATGTAACACTTGCAAGTTAAAATTTGAAATTGAAGCAAGCCATGTTTTAAAAAAATACCTCAGTGGATGTACATATATATATATATATATGTACATCCATATATATATATATATATATATATATATATATATATATATATATATATATATATATATATATATATATATATATATATATATATACACATATTATAGTTCATTTTTTCTTTATTTTATTTTTTAACTTCAAAAGGTCACCATAGTAAATCTTAACAAAAACAAGACAATTCTTTTATTAAATAAATTACATCTTTTTTGTAAATGTCTCAATTTTACAGCAAATACTTTTTTTTTCATAAAATGCTGACGTGTATAAGCCATTTTGTTTTATTTTTCTTTACATAATACAACTTTACACAGTCTACAATAGTTTGGCAGGTCATTTTCAGAAAATGTATTTATGGCATGAGGACTGTAGAGCGTCAACATTTCCCAAAGTACAGGCATTAGCTGGTGTGTGTGTATGTGCGCGCGCGCGCGCGTGTGTGTGCGCATGTGTGTGTGTGTGTGTCCATCACAGTAGAGCCGTATTACAACTGAAAAACATAGCAAAAGAAAACTGTACAACTCACATTTACATAATGCATTTTGTTTCAATAACATTGCATTTTAATAGAGCTATAAAATAAATACATCTTCACAGAGGAAATAAAACAAGGTTAGCTGAAAAAGAAATCCCAGGACAAAAGCACAACAAAACTAGAAAAAAAGGGACAATAACAAACAGGAAGGAACAACAAACAAGGGAGCAGCAGAGGCTACTGACTGAAACATCTGAGATCTCTGGTTTCCACCTGCTCCCCCCCAAAATCTCTTTTTTATTTCCTTTTGAAAACATCAGAGATGTCAGTTTAGATCCTGATGCTGCTGGTGATGCTGTTGTGATCAGCAAAATCTTCTGTCCAAAATGCTGTGTGAGCTGCTGCCACAGATTAAAGCTCCTGCCTTTATGATCCCAAAGCGGTGAGGACAGCAGGGGGTCAGCATGTCTCTCAGTGGCTCCACCATCACTGCTGCTTACAAGACAGTCTGAGCCTCCATGGAAACTGCATCTCAGCTGGATGCAACAGAGTTCAGTTTTTTTTTCCCCATTGGAGGTTTGTAGTACTGTTTCACGCCATCAGACTGGCTTTAAGAAGGCTCCCAGTCAGCATGCCACCTCCGTTTCTTTCTTCCTTCACTCCATGTTAGGAACCTGTGGAGCTTTCATCCCAGTCAGCCCAGCTGCTTGCTGCTCTTCACTTAGTCTCCTCTTGGCACTAAAGGTTTGGGATGATGAAAAAGGTAGCTGTGCCTTTTACTGGCCACTGGATGTGTGACATGAGTGCGGTTCACACTGTGAGGTCCTCTGGATCACATGACCAGCTTTGACTTAGCCATTTATTGTGGTCATGAGACGCAGACCTCCACGCAAAGAGGAGGAGGGTGTGGCGAGGATGAGTTACTGATGGGAGTTGCATCTGTAGAAGGCTGAAGCTGAGAGGACATCATGAGTTGTGCTCCTCGTCTTTCTCAGAGCCGCTTGTTTTCAGGGAGCTCACTGCCTCCTTCACACAATGGTACAGGATGTTCTTCACCTGAAGGGAAAGATAGAGACGCAAGAGTGTCAACTGCTGGACTGCTTCCATTTATTTAACAAAAATTGCTTTCATGTTGTTAAAAGTCAACATGAAATTGTAGTTCCTCTGTGGATAATTTCAAAGTTGGAGGCATGACTGTTTGGCAGGTGTCTTAACACAGGGAGCAGTGGCCAATAGCGATCTGCTAAGCTTCATCTAGAGTTCATCTATGTGCTACAGACCATCCAAGACCTTTGTGTTTCAGTTTTGATAAGTGACAATTCCAGTTTTTTTAGTCTGTTACTTAGCACTTCTAACTACTTAGTGGAAGTGATTCAGAAAATAGAGCAGGTCATCTACTAATAGGAAGGTCAGTGGTTCTCCAGCTCCTCCAGTCCACATGTCAAGGTGCCCTTAGGCAAGATACTGAACCTCAAACTGCCTCCACTGCATCTATCAAGTGTGCATGCCTGTGATTGTTACAAAGAACACTGTGTGAATCTGTGTGAATGTGGTTTGTAGTTAAAAAAAAAAGTACTTTTCTCCAACTAGAAAAGCACAAAAATAAATATAAAATAAATACTAGTCCATTTACCATATAATCAGCACACATCTGTGCCTGTTTCTATACCTGTACAGTTTATGAATGCAGCTTGTTAGCTTGTTGCACTCCAATCTCCCATTTCCAGTACCAAAAAGTAACATGGTGACAGCCAAAGGGCGAACACTGAAGTCCAAATCCAGTGTGTGGTGTCACAGTGGCTACATGTATCTTTTATGTATGTAAGATTTGCATAGAACATATTACTTAAAGCTATCAAGTTCATTAGTAGATTTTGTTCAGCCATGAGGTCTAAAAAAAAAAATCATTTTGCAATACTGCTTAAAGGACTAGTAAAACAAAAATAGAGTCTGTGCATCATCTTTGAGCGATCTATTACCAGAGAAAGAACGAGAAAATCTGCATGTTTTTAAATTAGCATCTGTATGTTCTGCCTCCATTCATGAGCTGCTCGTTGCTACAAAGAGTGGAACCAGGGAGAGGAAGTTTTTCCTTCCCTTCAGCCTGTAGGAACACGTATACACACACACACACACACACACACACACACACACACACACACACACACACACACACACACACACACACACACGTGGATGGTGACTCACATTACAATCCTCCGTATAGATGAATATGTGTGTGTGGATCCTGTAGGACAGAGGGACTCCATGTCCAGAGAGCATCAATGATGACTCACTCTGCCAGTCTTTTTTGTTATTTTAAACACAAATGCTACAGAAAACCAGACTGTGGGTCATATGGAGGATAGAGTCTAACTGTCAAGGCAACAAAGCTTTAAGTTGCACAGCCACAATGAGACTGCTGTACTGTCTAACATACTGAGAACAATTCTGAAGCGGAAAAAAAAAGAAGGCTTTTAACTGTCTTTTTGATGTGTGGTGTATCACCTGCAGCTTGTCTTCATAGTTGACCTCCTCTTTGTTGGGCCGTAGCTCCTGGGTCAGGTGGAAGGAGTTGTCCACGTGCTCAGGAGACACAAAGTCATTGATGACTTGAACACAGCTGTGGAGATTTTGGACCTAATGCACAGGAATGAGAAAGGACATTTAGAACGACACAGAATCCCATGTGACAAATCATTCAAACAAACTGATAATAAATATAGCAGAAAATGGCTGCCATAAAATAACGTGTAATTGTAATCTTGTACAAATAGTACGAAAGGTGGATTAGAAATGCAAAATATACTGTACTCAGTTTGAATTGTAAAACATATGCTATATTGCCAAAGGTTTCACTCACTCATCCAAATCATTGAATTCAAGTGTTCAATCCCTTCCATGGCCACAGGTGTATAAAACCAAGCACCTGGGTATGCAAACTGCTTCTACAAACATTTGTGAAAGAATGGGTCGCTCTCAGGAGCTCAGTGAATTCCAGTGTGGTACCACGACAGGACACGACCTGTGCAACAAGTCCAGTTTTGAAATTTCCTTGATACTAAATATGCCAACTGTTAAGTGGAATTTTAACAAAGTGGAAGTGATTGGGTATGAGAGCAGGGTCAGCGGACATTGAGGTGCATAGTGCGCAGAGCTCACTACAGACCTGCAAACTTCATATGGCCTTCAGATTAGCTCAAGAACAGTGCGTAGAGTTTTGGATGTGTTTCCATGACAGAGCAGCTGCATCCAAGCCTGACATCACCAAGCACAATGCATGTTGGATAAGGTGGTGTAAAGCAGAGGTCCCCAACCCCCGGGCCGTGGACCGGTACCGGGCCGTGGGACATTTGGTACCGGGCCGCACATAAAGAATAAATAACTTAAATTATTTCCGTTTTACTTATTATCTGCGCCTAAACTATATTTTATTTTGAAAAATGGGCGGATTCGCTCCGTTACTTCCCTCCATGACTTCCTCTTGACGTGTCAAGACGTTTCTGCTCACATGATACGTCACCGCTAAAATTAAACCCAGAAGCTTCAGGCCTGTCTAACGAAATCGGTTGGTTGACCTACATAACGCTTCTTTAAATTTTTGAGTGCTCAACAAGAGTAGAAAAGCGCTATGTAAGAACTAGTCCATTTACCATTTTTATTTATCAACACCGGGGATAGCAGTGAGGTAGACCCAGCCATCAAACTGACTCTCCAGCGCTTGACACCGCGGCTCTGCAGCCACGCTCCATGTGAAATCGGCCGAACCCAGTCAAACCAGAAGCCAGCAAAAATGAGTATCAGAGAAACAAGCTCAGGGGGCTTACACTGATTCAGTGTTATGGTGAGTTGTATTTTTCATGCGCTTTATACAGTAAAAATCACCTAAGTCGAAGTCGCACAAATCGGGTTTTCGCTCTAGTTGGATGGCATCTGCAGGTCCTGATTTTTCCTAACATTAATTCCAATAAAATCATCACATAAATCCGTCGGATATTCACCTACCTCGGATGAAAAATCTGGTCCCATTGTAATAAATTTCCAGTTAAATGTGATCGCATAAACTGGATGAGTTTAGCGCTAAAACCCTCCTCAGCTCCTGTCCGCCCACTTCCATGCATCGGCTCGTTCGTGCACAACTACACACACACTAACAACGCCTGTAAATTGTTTTAGTGTTTATATCAGTTCATTTCACCGGGGACAATCGTGGCAAGTGTAAGCTACAAACTTGCACTTACGAGTAAAATTTCAGATTATAAAATTTGCAGAAGCAAATTCATAGATGAAGCAGAAGCCATTGCAGCGAAATTCGATAATAGACCCCAAACTGGGCCATTTGAATCCGACTGAGGTGATTTCTACTGTATTTGTTTTTGCGGTGTATCTTATTTTGAAGGCATGTTTTACCATGGCTCTAACAGCTGACCAGGGAGCGCTGTGGGCAGAGAGCCTGTTATTCATGTTGAGGCGGGATGTTACGAGAACGCTGCTGATAGAGTTGCATACGAATACAAAGTGGATTCCCGTTTTTTATTATTATACGTAGAAAATATCACACTTGGTTATGGTTGTATCATTTATTTTGACGTATTTATTCGCCACACCTTAAAAGCCGGTCCGTGGAAATATTTTCTAACACTAAACCGGTCCGCGGCTCAAAAAAGGTTGGGGACCACTGGTGTAAAGCACGCCGCCGCTGGGCTCTAGAGCAGTGGAGACGTGTTCTCTGGAGTAACGAATCATGCCTCTCCATCTGACAATCTGATGTACGAATCTGGGTTTGGTGGTTGCCATGAGAATGGTACTTGTCTGAACTCGTTGTGCCAAGTGTAAAGTTTGGTGGAGGGAGGATTATGGTGTGAGGTTGTCCTTCAGGAGTTGGGCTCGGCCCCTTAGTTCTAGTGAAAGAAACTCTTAATGCTTCAGCATACCACGACATTTTGGACCAGGGCTCACCAACACGGTGCCCGCGGGCACCTGGTCGCCCGCAAGGACCACATGAGTCGCCCGCAGGCCCGTTCTAAAAATAGCACAACTCACTAGTGAGCTGTGTCTAAAAAAATTTTTATTCTGTTGCTATTCTTTTTTATAATCACACTTGCATTTATATAGCTTTAAAAATGACAGTATCTTAAAAATATCCTCATTATACATGACGTTTAGAAAAGTTAGGGTGAACTCTGACTTACTCTAGTTCTAATTCAATGGTCAGTATTGTGCGCATGACAAAACCAGTGCTAATGGAACGTAGGCTAGCGGACACAGCGAAGATGGGCGCTGAGTGCAGTTTCTTTCCCCAAAAATATGGCTGAAAAAAGAAAGAAAACTTATCACTTTAACGAGGAATGGGAGAAGGAGTTCTTTTTTACGGTTGTGAAAGAAACCTGCGTGTGTCTCATTTGTGGGGCGACCGTAGCGACGGCAAAGCGGCACAATATTGAGAGACATTTCACTACGTGTCACAAAAATTACCATGCTAACTACCCACCGGGAAGCGCACTACGTGCAGAAAAAGCCAGTGAGCTAAAGGCAGCTTTGGGTAAGCAACAATCTTTTTTCACGAGGGCGGGAAAAAAGTCACTAAAAGCAACCGAAGCCTCGTTCAGAGCTACACATTTTCTGATCAAGAAGAAGAAGGCATTTTCAGATGGAGCAGTTGTCAAAGAAGCAATGATGATAATAGCTAACACTGTACTTAAAGACGACAAAAATGGAACCGATCTAATCTGTACTCTCTCCGACGTCCAACTGGGGGCATCTACGATGGCTAGACGAGTGTCAGCTATGTCTGGTAACCTGGCCGATCAGCTGGACCGGGATCTGGCAAAGTGCAGGTGGTTTAGCATCCAGTGCGACGAGTCCGTGGACGGCAGCAGTACAGCGCAGCTATTGGTCTTCATCCGGATGGTGTTTGAAGATTTCTCCACAAGAGAAGAACTCCTGACACTACTGCCCTTAAAGACAACTACGAGGGGAGTTGACATTTATAACACGCTGAAGGAGTTTTTCGTGCAGAAGAAGGTAGCATTGGAAAAACTGGTGGCGGTGACAACAGACGGGGCTCCTGCTATGATCGGCCGACATACAGGTTTCATCGCTCACTGTAAAGGTGACCCAGACTTCCCAACATTTCTGCATTATCACTGTGTCATTCACCAGCAGGCGTTATGTGCAAAAGTGATCGGCTTTGAGCACGTGATGACTCCCGTTGTAAAAATAATTAACAACATCCGCTCCAAAGCTAAACAGCACAGGATTTTCAAGGTGCTATTGGAGGAGATGTCAGCTGAATATGGTGAACTGCTGCTACACACAGAAATCCGATGGCTCAGCAGAGGACGAGTTTTATTTCGTTTTTTGTCACTTTTGGGTGAAATCAAAGAGTTCATGCAGCCCAAAGGCGAAGACGTCTCACTGCTAGAAGACACAGAGTGGACCCTTGACCTTGCATTTTTGACGGACATTACTGGGAAACTAAACGTCTTGAACTGCGAGCTGCAAGGCAAAGGTAAAACTGTTGTTGATATGATAAGTGCTTTAAATGCATTTAAAGCCAAGATGAACATTTTCTCTGTGGATTTACAGAGAAAAAAAGTGCTGCACTTTCCCTCTGTGCAGTTGGTGCTGAAAAACAATGCTTCTGCATCTGACACATTTGACAAAGTTGCAGAAAAGTACTGTGAAGTCATAAACAGACTTGGGCAAGAGTTTGAGAATAGGTTTTGTGATCTTGATCAGCTTGAGCCATGTGTGTCATTCATTTCCAATCCTTTCATGAATGTGGACACAACATACTTTGCTGAGAAACTAAGTGCAACATTCAACTTGGATGCTGGACAGGTGGAGATGGAAATCATAACATTGCAAAATGACCTACACCTCAAAGTTTACCAGACTGCACCAAACTTTTGGTCCCTTGTTGACACAGAGAAGTACAGTGGTGTATGCACAGCAGCTATGAAGGTTGCCAGCCTGTTTGGTTCAACCTATCTCTGTGAATCAGCGTTTTCTGACATGAACTTCATCAAGAACAAACACAGAACATGCCTCACTGATGCACATCTGAAAGATGCACTCACAGTTGCAGTTTCAAGTTACACACCAGATTACAGTGCACTGGTGAACAGCATGCAATGCCAGTCTTCTCACTAATAAAGAAACCAATGCCAGATGTTAGTGGCAACATGGCAGTGTCATGGCAAAGTTTAATTAAAATATTGAGGAATTGTGTTCAATTTAAAAGTGTGTTCATGACATATAAGTTATAATTTTGTTAAAAATGCAGCAGATTTGGTCATGAGTTCAAAATGTGACAAGATTTATTTAAAAATATGTAAGTTGATTTTTCTTTAACATTACATAATAACTTTTTGAAACATGGTGCAACATAGTTCATGATTTGCTAAAAAAATGTTTGTGAATGGCTAGTGAAAATTGGACATTTTTCCTATGAAATGTAGTGATGTAAGTGATTATCTAAAAATGTGACAATTACTGAGATTAAAAGAGATAAAGTGCTGAATATTGATATGTTTCCCACCTTGTTTTCATTGCTAATTATTGGGAGAAACCATTAACATGATCAGTGTCTTCTCATAGATGAGTATCATTAATCATTATTGATAATGTATAACTAAAGGCAAACTGAGTAAATTTGTTATTTCAGAAGAGCGTGTCAAACTGGTGCCCTTTGTATGACTCAGTACCCATGAAGTAGCTCTCAGTTTCAAAAAGGTTGGTGACCCCTGTTTTGGACTATTTCACGCTCCCAACTTTGTGGGAACAGTTTGGGGATGGCTGCTTCCTGTTCCATCATGACTGCACACTCCATAAAGACATGGATGGGAGAGTTTGATGTGGAAGAACTTGACTGGCCTGCACAGAGTCCTGACCTCAACCTGAGAGAACGCCTTTGGGATGAATTAGAGCGGAAACTGCGAGCCAGGCCTTCTCGTCCAACATCAGTGTCACAAATGCACTTTCGGAAGAATGGTCAAAAATTCCATAAGCACACTCCTAAACCTCGTGGAAAAGCCTTTCCAGAAGAGTTGAAGTTGTTATAGCGGCAATGGGTAGGCCGACATCATATTAAATATATGAATGGGATGTCACTCAAGTTCATATGCGTGAGGAAAGACAAGCGAATAGTTTTGGCAATATAGTGCATCAGTAGATGTCACAAATTATGTCCTTTGGATAATGCACATTCTATTAAAAGACTAAAAATGTGCAGTGCAACAAAATTGGCAAAAAGGATTCAACTATCAGGTTGAACCTTTTTTTTAATCGCAACAAATCCATTAAAAGAACAGCATTTTATTGTGCCTCAATACTTACTGACCTCCCACTCTGTCTGTGGTCTCAGCTCCAAGCTCACTGGTCATAAGTTTTTAAACACTTCCTCTATTTATTTATTTTCTGAATTTTGCCAAGCATCACACATTCACAAAGGAGCCACCTACTACCAGTTTGACAGATTTGTTGAGTGTCTGTATCAAATTTCTGCTGTATCAAATTTGTTAGAATTGTTTTTTTTTTTTTAATTAAACATCAGTGATTTATTCATTGTTTTCTAGCTGCTATTTACTCACTTGCTATTTTGATTAGATGAAAGTAAAATCGTATTCAACTTGCACTCTAGAGTAGTTACAATCAAAAGTTGACTTACTGTATTTTAAAATTCTCCCAAATGCTTCTCATTGATTTAGCCCAAGATTGTTTACTATGACCTCACAGTTTTGCAGGTGTTACTGAAAAAATGTGGGGATGTTGCTTCCAGGTAGAAAGCTGAAACAACTGCAGAGGGCTCAAGGTTCATGAGCTACACACAAGCCAAACAGGCCAAACCAGTGAAATCATAAAAATACATTTTCCCTCCAGCTACAAATACATTCTGGAAACTTTTAGACGAATTACTGCAAATAGAACCATTCACAGCATGAGATGTCTTGAGTTCATCAACAATGAACGTTTTTTCCACATTCAGTAAGTCTACTACTGCTACATGTTCACTGCAAGTTTTGAAAAACTGTAATTTTTAATGACGTCACAAAACAATTCTTTGTAAAGCTATCTACTGGGCTGGGTCGGAGCCCTTCTTGTACCAGTTTTGACCCAATTTTGAGCATTAAAAACATATCTGACACGTCTCACTTATAGAACTAACTAACAACAATGCAGATCTGTGTGGACCAGAGGAAAAACATAGGCACATTTCAGTATGGCAGTATTTGCAGATTCAGCCATTGTTAGTTTAGCCTTGTCCATAGGATTCAAATATAATTAAAGATAAACAACATCTTGCAGACAATTTATTGCAGGGTCTCAAACAGAGAGCTGCCTTTGCAATTTACAGAACAAAAATACAACCAGTAAACATCACAGCTTGATAGGAGAAAAATATTTTCCTTACTGATATTGATCTGTGTGTGTGTGTGTGTGTGTGTGTGTGTGTGTGTGTGTGTGTGTAATACCTGATGCATGGCCCCTGCAGGTATAAGGACAGAGTCTCCCAGGAATTGAACTACTGTCCAGCCCTGAACTCCATGCTCATCCAACAGCCGCTGGCGCTGCTTCCTGCTCAGGTACCAGCCATGCTCTCTGATGGGATCCTGGTCCAGTGAAATGTCCAACCTCTGCTCCTTACAGACCTGAGGTTGTGGTTGAAGAAGGAGAAAAGGGTTTGTGAGAACAGGGTTGCACTGAAATTCACTACATTTCATTTTGAGCCACTTGTTACTATTATTAAGAATTTCTATGTGAGTGCTGACCTTGTGCAGGAAGTCTCTGACTTTGTCCATGTCTCTGTTGAGGTAGATGTGCCACAGCGCCCCAGGTGTTTCACTGGAGTCTTTCAGTCTCCTTCGAACCCCCTCATCTAGATCTTCCTCCTCCAGACGCTTCAACACGCCTTCAGAAAGACATTAACCAAGCCTTGCTTTAGTCAGTAAACAATATATCAATCCCTGATTGCTTTTTTCAACTGTCAAAAATAGCAATCCTTTAATATAAGACATAATACAGAGCAGTAAAGAAACCACCTATTAACTCATCATGTTTCATTTCCTGCTGAATCAGGTATGAAAAAAACTGTTCATATAAACTGACAACAGTAAAGGCATTACACACACAACACCACTCTTGTTAGTCCATACAATTTCTAAATAGTTGACTTAACTCATTCCACTAAGTCTTACCAGTTTTGGACAAGACTCCATTGCCTTTGGCTATTCCAACATAGACCAGAACAGAGACCACATCGGAAACTTCCACATGGAGGTTTGCAGTCCCAAAGTCCTGGTCCTGAGATGCAGCTACTCCTACAATGAGAGAAACGATTGTGGCAAGACTTGCTTCTAGAAGGAATTTATGACAATGTACTGTTCTTCTGGCAAACCTCGCCTCCAACTGTGGATGTGGATGCTACATTGACACACCCACCCACTCCATTAAGCTGTGAAACTAAAAATAGGTTCATTTTTATGAACCTATTTTTCCACACCAAACTCACACTCACACACAAACACACACACAGATATTCATGTATCAAGAAAAAAAATATGAAATAAGGAAATGTTGCCAGACAGAAATAATTGCTATCATGTGTTTCTTACCGTAGGCACAGCAGAGTCTTGGTCCAAGATCTGGCCTGACAAAGAACGAAGGCAGGTGAGAGGCCAGGTTGAGGTTCCCTTCTGGATCAGAGTACTCTGGCAGAGGGAGGTTCTTCATCAAGTCATCATATCTGCAATAAATATTTTTGTTTAGATGGCGTCATAGTCCCTACTGAGTAGTTTATGCATCTTCAGACCTCTATTTATAAAATGCAGTCTGAGATTCAACAGCACAGGTGTAACACTGAAAAAGAGGCGATGGATAAGTTTACCTTGAAGGCATGAGGGCCATGAACTCTTCTCCAGACGGCCAATCCTTTAGTCTGTAGACCATGGGTTCTCCATCTTTCGACTTTGGTCGCTCTGAACAGGTACGACAGATCCAGTCAGACTCAATCACAGACTGTTTACCATATTATGAAATATGAATTTCCCTGTGGGATCAATAAAGCTATTCTTATTCTTATATTAGTTATCATTAAACTAAATGGAACTGAACTTACTGGTGATGTCTTCAAATCCATCCCAGAATTCCTTGATCCCAGAGTTAGAGACCACCTGGTCTTTACAGTTCAGGAGATCTCCCTGATGGTCTGCAAACTCCTGGTTGAAGGAGTCAGCCTTCCACAGACTGGCATTCAGTCGCTTATGGATCCCTGACACCAACACAGGCTACACAAACACACAAGACATAAACTGCATTTGCATCTCAACATTTCACGCATAATTTTTATCAGAGTACTGCTACTTCTACTTGCTGTAACACAGATGTGTACCTGTCCTAGTTTCCAGCACTCTCTGAAGAGCTTCCAGTTGTTCTGGTTGCGGTGATCTCTGAGCCACAGTAATTGTCTGTTGTTCAACCAGCAGTGGGGAATGTCTGGATACTGGCTGGTTAAGTCCTCCGATTCTGCTGCAGTAAAAGGCGCTGGCTTTTTCTTCTCTGGCTTGGCATTCTCAATAACAGCTGGGGCAGGATTGTTGCTACTGTTGGTCAGGGTGATCGGCTCTTGCTTTATTGACAACTTGGTGGTAATGTTCTGGCGACTGGCGGGGATTTTATTCTCTACTACTGAAGCAATGATGTCATCAAGAATATTGGGCATGGTCCGTCCACCCTTCCCAGTCTATAGAAAAAAAGTGAGAGAATCACCCATATTTCTGAGTTGAGTGTGTTCCAGTAGTAAAATCAGAAAAGCGAGAAAAAACAGGATTTGTTTTGCTTCATAGGGAGAACAATTTGTGCATTACAAGTAATACAAAACAATACTTTTTTTTTCCCAGTTAAAAACACCGCTGCAGCACGTTTATGGACAGAGCCTGATCAGTGGTCAATGCATAGCTTATTTAGCGAGTCACAAACACACAGCAGTGGTGGTACAGATTAAAAGTTTTACAGTTTTACTACTGTTTATGTTCATTGCTGCCATCTTGAATTGTTACCCTGGGGTTGGTGAGGCTAGTCAGTCTTTCCGATTTGGAAATCTGAGTTGAGGGGGCGTTCCAGATGAAAATTCCAACTGGGAATTTGGAAATTCAGACTTCCAACTTCATTTGGAAGGCATTATAAAATCTGATGGTACTTTTCATCTGTTTTGATCCCTAATACCACTGACTAAAATACAGCCCCAAACCTTGACAGAGCCTGCACTGTGTTTTACAGATGGCTCACTGCTGTACCTCTCTCCTGACCTCTTGCGTACATATGGACAATGCTTTGAACAAAGCATTTTTACATTTTGATTCATTACTCTATAAGACCAGTTACCACCGATTTTCAGTATAGTTCTTGTGTAATTTGGCATACCTCAGCCTTTTCTCCCCGTTTCCCTTGACAGTTACCCTTCCACTGAGCCAGTTTATGGTGATGGTGTAGTGAACTGTAGATGGATCAAGAAAGGCCAGAGCTATGTCTCAGGTCCTATGTTAGGACTTTGCTTGATTTCTTCCTATTTCTTATGGACAAAACTTCCAGATTCTGCTGGTCTTTTGTCCTACATTTGTCCAGTTTCCTCAGATTTTTTTAAGGCATATCTTGGCACACCATGCAGAGATTTGCCAGGTTTTCAGATAACAACTATTTGGAATTCACCTTGTTGGTGCAAAAATACTACTTTATGTCTGTCAAACTGATCTTTGGTATTTTTCGTGGACTCAACCAAAGAAACAGGAACAAATTATGTGTTTTTGTGACAGGCTGTTATTAATGAAGTGCCCAAAGATACAATTTAAAATTGGTTTGTTGCTAGGTTGTCTGTTATGTGTAGACAACACTGGTTTATCCCCTGAAGTTCCTTTAGGTGCAACAGGTCAGTATTAAGTGGATTAATAAAACAAAAAAAGAAAAAACATTCCTCTGAAAATGTTTAGGTATAAGCACTGGACTGAAAATCAGTTAAAAGAAAAACTTTAAAAGATTTTCAGAAAGACTGGAGAACTACTGCTCAAGACCGCTCTAATCAATCTGGCTCCTTGGAAGCAAAATATGAAGAAATGAGTGGTGGCTCAAGACTTTTGCACAGCACCGTAGGTCTAATGTTATTGCTTCATGTATGAGATTTACTGTATTTTACTTAAAGTGCTTATTCATTCCAAATGTTTAATGTTTAATCACTTAATACAGCATGAGTATGTTGGTGTGTGTACCTGTGAAGCAGTGGAGTAAACCGGTGCAAAGGCTATTCCTGCATCAGTAGAACCCAGCTTCAGCTTTCCTGCTGTACTGGTGAGAAGATCTCTGAGTGTGGAGCCCTGCTCTGTACTGTTACCCAATGAGGGGGTTTTACACTGCTGCAGGACTTCCAGGCTGTCCTCTTCCTTGTCTTCCTTCACAGTTTTATCCAGCAGCACTGACTCTTTGTTTTCTGTTAGAAAAAGAGAAGGGAGCAAAACTAGAGGTTCAGCAAAATATTTCTGAGAAGTTTAAATCTAAACGTTCTTGGTGAAGTGACGATCCACTGGGTAAATTATAAAATTAATACTGATTCCTGACCTTCTGTTCCTCTCACCTTTCTTTTCTTCCCTGGATTTCTGCTCTGCCAAGTCTGCCAGGAAGTGTAATGGTGACTGGGACTCTGGTGGGGTGACGGGAGCACTTCCAGCATCGTTGCCTGGACTGCTTCCTCCACCACCTCCTCCATTAGTTTCTGCCTTCGTTCCTCCTAGGTCAGAGTTCTGCAGAGAGCCTGGCTCAGCTTTCACCAGGGACAGCTTGTTGCTGTGGTTTAGAACATTTTGCAGAACCTGGCAGAAAAAGACAAAGTTAGATTAACTTAACTTAAAAAAAAAAAAAACCCACAAAGCTTTCAGTCAGAGGATGAAAGAAAAAATGTCACTTTATCTGAACAGTAAGCAAATCAAAGTTTTTGGGTTTTTTGTTTGCTTGTTTCTTAAAAGTAAGAAAGGATTAAAATGCTCAAACTCCATACAATTTATTTTGTAACAAGTCTACCTGGCCACAAAATACATACACCACAAACCACCCAGATTCATAATTATTTTTGCACAGGAAATATATAGTCTATCAAAGAGAGCTAGAGATCAGATACACAATTCCCTTTGTCCTCAAGCTGTTGGAGTGGTTTACTTAATTGTGACTCTGCAGGTGGGCTCTAACCTTAAAATCAGAGCATAGAGCAGTATGATGCAAGTGGACTATAAGTGTAGATGACAGTTCTCACGTTACAACTACAGCATCATTTTTCCCTCAGCTACTTTTTGTGATTTCCACCTGGGTTTATTTATTTTTGATATAAGAGCAACATCCGCCTGAATGCCTAGAAATGAATATCTAATAAAGCCAGCCACGAAAATCTGCCTGCTTGTTTCAATCACAACAACACTCCCTCTTCAGTAAATCCCAACAGCAGTTTGTTTTTTCTTGGGGGAAAAAAGAGAGAGTCTGAAGATCATTACCAGTAATCTACAATGTCATAGCCCATCAACTGGAATAGTGTGTGTGGTACCTGTGAGACTCCGTTGGTGGCAGGTAGTTTGGTGAGGAGATTCTGTTTGCTGTTACAGGGACAGTGAGACTTAACACTGTGTTTTTCTCTGAGGGAGTGCATGGATGTCACCAGCTCTGTCAGCACTGAAACATAAATAAATGGAGCTGAATTTCATCATTCCACAAAAAAAGACATTACTAAAAAGCTGGCCTGTGACCAACTTCAGTAACAAGATGACTGTCAACAGACTGAGCACTTCACCAAAAATAAAGAAGATAATAATACAGCTGGGAAACAGACAATACTATGAAATGTAGTGTAAAGAAGACAAATACAGAGATACTGCACCTGAACCAGGGATGATCTGGGTTGGCATGAGGTGTTTGTGATCGTGGGGCTGGCCTTTAACACACTTCAGCCATCCGTATAGCTCTTTATCTGATCACAGTAAGAAACAGGTTGCACAGTGAACACAACACAAACACAGTGTTAGTGTATTAGGAAAAATACATTGGAATTAATATACTGAAGGAAGTATCGCTCAGATTATGTTCCAGTTCAAAGTTTATGCTTATGTCTCCAACTTTTGTTGCTTTTATGTTTGTTTGTTTTCAGTGTCCAGTAAACTGTCCAAACAGTCACACTGACCTTTGGAGCTCTTTCTTTCTTTGGCCTTGTAGCAGTCGAGGCAGACAACAAAGCCACATTTCTGACAGACCCAGTGGATGTTGAAAAGTGTTGCTTCACATGCGTCACACATCTCCCTCACTCCTCTCACTGCTCGCTTCCACGCCAGCTTGGCTTAAACACACAATACAGGTTCCGTGTGAAGACACAATAAGCTGTGTTAATCAAAAATGTAATGCCATTTTTGAGGCAACTTACCATCCTTTTTAATCCAGCTGGCTGCAGTATTCTCAGTTGCAACCATCTGACAGAACTTGTCTCCTATGAAGCTTAGGATATACTTGGCTGTAGTTTGGTCCAGGTGGCTCTCCTCCATTGCCCCAGGGACCCACAAGCTGAGGGCCTCATCATCAAACTGGTCTGGAGTGGAGAAGCCATCCATCCGGATGACTCCATTTTTACTGTAGGAAAGCCTGGATGAGAAGAAACATGGAGACTATAGAGAAATGCCCAAACTTGTCTCATGATGAGAGAAATCCTCTTTTACAGTGAGTGTGAGAAGTAAATGGACTAGTTCTTATATAGCGCTTTTCTACTCAGTATGAGCACTCACATTTACCCATGCACACCCATTCATACAAGCACTTCCATGATTAATTAAGCTAAGTGCTTTAATTATCTAACATTCACTCACATTCATACTCCGACGGTTGCGTCGGAAAGCAACTTGGGGTTAAGTACCTTGCCCCAGGATACTACTGCAGGATACCAGGCCTGCAGTAGGAATTGAACCGCTGACCTTCCAATCAGTAGGTGACCTGCTCTACCTACTGAGCTACAGGCACCCCATAAGCATATTTAAAACTTTGCCTTTTGATCTCAAAATTTTCCAGTCCTCTTTTTCCTAATGCCTCTGTATTTCCAAGCAGTCCTTACACTGTTTAAATACACTGATTCTTCATAATATATGAGGTATATTATTTAGTATATAACATTCATATAGAGATATGCAAGTAACTCCTTAACTGGCAGTAAGAGACCGAATGGCTCCATTACTCCCTGGATAAATCCACCTTGTTTTTGGTGTCCTTAAATGACACAGTCAAGAGTAAAGTCAGAGAAGCTGGATGGACTCCCAGAGAGAGAGTCAGAGAGAGAGATGGTGGGGGGGGGGGGGGGGGGGGGGGGGGTGCAGCAGCATTTCTGCAGTAGGTCAGTGAGCGGACGATTATAGAACAAAAACAAAAAAAAAAATCCTCTGGAAGATTTACCCTGTTAGACCCCAGACTGCACATGCTGCAACTCCTTAGCCAACTTAATTATGTATGTGCTGTGCATTTGCAGTAAATGTGTGTGCATAATAAGAAGCAGTACAGACCTCCATGTGTAGATTTCAGGAAAGGATGGAGAACAAACAAATTTGGTCCCCCAATAAAAACATGAAAGAATTTGTAATATTCTAAGAAAAACTGGTACAGCATTACTTACTCAGACAACATTACTTTCGACGTTGTGGCAAGAAGCAGTACATATAGTTTTGAATTGGAGCTGAAATCCATTACTAAAATCCAAGACTTCATAAACTGACAAACAACATTCACATTAAAGCTGGTTTCCTTTCAAGTTATAAGGCACAAAAGTAGCCTGATAGCAGACAGAACTGTTAACACGTTACACTCTTCATGTCGGCAACCAGACAAAGCAAACAAAAAAAGAAGCAAGAAAGGAGAGTAAATTAACCTGATTCATATTAACTAAAATGGAAGAAATAAAGTGTCTGACACCCAGATCTCCTGCTTCAAACAAAACCTACACCTGTGCATACTGTAGGACACATTATTAGCAAGCTATTACATATGTATACACAAACCATAAGCAGAGAGGAAACTAGAGAGATTAGCTGAGAGAAAAAGGTTCAAATCTAACATTTAAGGTTACCTTGATAGGCTTACATTTCAGTTAAATCTGCGCAAATGTGGCATTTTAAGATCCCAGTGGTGCTCATACCAGAGGCACTTAAAACCATGAATGTGAACCATCAACACAAAAAATGTATTAAATTAATGTAAATCTGCATTAATGTGCATAAACTGGACCCCGCACACAGATACAAATAGCAAGAATTGGAAATCAAAAACCACCCAGTAATTAAGATTACTGTTAGAAGAGTGAGAGCTTTACCGTCTGAAATAGTAGAAACGACAGAAGACAGGGGAGTGAGCCGGCTCCTCGCCTTTCTTGTTGCGGACCACCCTGCACTCCCTACATTTCTGCAGGTTGGGTCCAATTTCTGAACACGAATCATCCTGCAGGAAGGACTCCCCTGTCTGCTTCAGCTTCTTCACTTTCCTCCAGTCCTTAAGCACAGAGCGTGGGATCCCATCTAGTGTGCACATTATTAAGTCATTAATAACTAGACTTAATTTTGAGATTAACAAAGAGTTGCTCAGCACAAGAAACAGAGAAAATACACCAGATAAAAAAGACCCTTCAAACACTTATCATTTGGTTATTTGTTGGTTAAAGGGCCTATTTTACCCTCATAGTTCATTTAACACACTTAAATGACACACGGCTGGCCTTTATTCTTCTATTATTGTAGTTTTAAACTGAATGTACTTAAGAACAAAAAATGCATATCCAAGGTTGTACATAATTACTCTGCATTGGGTGACATGCTCTCTTATCCTGCAATTAATATTTTAAACATTCTGCCAAGAAAAATGAGAGAAGCCTGCCAATGCTACACCTTAATATCACAAACTTACTGCTGCTGGCAAGTTTGAGTTTAGTCTTCTCTCGGGCTGATCTGAAGATATTGTTGGGCTTCAAGTCATCTTCCTCTTTTTCATTGTCTCCTTTCTTCTTGGCCATGTCATTCTGCTTCTTCTTGTAGGTTGGTTTAGGTTGACGCTTGGCTCGGCCCTCCATCTTGCTCTCACTGGTGTCAGAATCATCTCCACCACTCTCTGAACCAGACTCATATGCACGTTTGTTCCCCCTCCTTGATAAAGGCACCACTTTTTTCTCTTCCCCACCTCCTCCTCCTGGTCCTCCTACCACCTTTTCCTCCAGTTGTCTCTCCCTCTCACCTTTGCTTCCAATTTCTTTGCTCATCTCCACCTCATTGGAGGTGGAGGCACTGAGATTAACTGTACAGGGCTTGATCATTTCTGACATAGCTGTGGTGTTACTTGTGGTAGTGGTGCTAGGAATTTTTTCCACCTTAATACTTGAGCATGTAGTAGTAGCTGTGTTCCTGTCCTCCTCAGAGTGTCGGGTTAACCAGGCTTTTTTCAGCTTGTGGTAGTTACTGGACTGTGCGCAGCTTGTTGAGGCTGATCCCAGGGACTGGCCGTTAAGCAGTGGGCTGGACTTGCCTGGTGTTGTGCTCCTGCTTGCCGAACTATTGCTACTGCTATCAGCCAGCAATGAGGAGGCTTGATTAGTAGAGGGTGGAGGAGGGGAGCTGGGAACTGGGGTTTTCTCAACTGAATCCACAGTTAAGGAAGAATTTCCAGTTGTGACTGATGTGGGAGGGGTAGGTAGGTTGCTTCTGGACTGTGCTGCAGCTAAAGCAGCTTTGTGCTTCTTGAGGTGGACAAAAGAAGGGGCATAAGGCTGGCTAGAGCCAGAAATTGAGCTAGGTGTTTGGGTAAGGCTTGGGCCAGGGTGAGGTCCTCCTGCTACACTAGTAGGAGTCATAGACACCCCTGGAGATGTGTGTGCGCCAAAGTCCTCCTGCAGGTCTTTCTCTGTCTCTGGTCCTATATGGCTGAGCATCTGGCCACCAATGCCAGTTTTAAGGGCTGCAAACTCACCCCGGGCTGAGGCTGAGTACACTGGCTCAGAAGTAGCTGTCCCACTTTTACTCTGCAATCCATAAGTTGATGAGACTGAAATGGCAGTCCTGCACACGGAGTTTGTAACACCAGCTCCCATAGGTCCTGGCACACCACGCATAGACGTCTTGTTATACTGGACACAGATATCATCCAGGTTCGAGTTGTGTTGAATAACCCTACCTGCTGCAGGTTCTGTAAAACCCTCCACTAGTCTAGGACATTCCTCCTGAAGCTTGGATGTGTAGAACCTCCCCTGGGGGAGCTCTTTATGGATAACAGCACCAGTTTTCTTAGCACCAACAGGACTGTCGTAATTCATAGATGATCGTACAATGACTGATGCCATTGCTGATTGGGGCTTTTTTGACAACCCTTTATCTCCAGAGCACACCCCTCCTCTTTCCTCTATCATCTCTCTGCCTTTGCGCCCATCTGTTGACAAAGTCAGAATCTCCCTGGGGATGGCAGAGGCCACAGAGGTGATGACAGCTCCATGACCTTTGATGTCCCTGAGCTCCGGCAGCAATGTAGGGGGCTTCTGCTGCTCTGCTGATGTTTTGCTACCAGTTACAAGTAAGCTAACTGGCTGAATCGGTGTGAGGGTTGGTGGAGACAGGCGTCCACCATGAGCTGCTCTTTCTCTCTCTACAGCCTCTTTGCGTTCCAGCGCGTGCTGTGTGGGTGGATGGAAGACAGGTGCTCGGTGGAGAGATGGCATTGCCCTGAGCTGTTGTTGCTGCTGCTGCTGCTGCTGATGGTGGTGATGGTGATGGTTAGAGGCTGAGGATGAAGAGGAGGATAACGAGGAAGGAGGAGAAATAGCAGAGCTGCGATGGTCTATCCTGTCTACGCTTGTGTGGTGCTGATGCTGTGGTTGGATGAGGGTCACCTGCTGGCTAAGCTGCTCAGTGATTTTTCCTGCTAAACCTTCTCCTCCCTCTGGCTGGTGCTTAATCAGGGGAGGGGGCTTGGAGAGTGAGTTTTTGGAACTGGAGCTGTAGCTGCCCACTGACAGAGCTCCTGAGCTTTGTACAGAGGCCCCAACACTGGCTACAACCCCTGGGGCTCCAATCGACACTTTCTCATAGTAAGAACTGACATCCTTGGAGGGGTAGAGTCTTGGAGGCTCATTCACTACGCTGTTAGACAGTGTGGTGTAATAGTTGCTCTTTTCTGACTGCACGGTATGAGGGAGGGTGTGGCCAGTCTTGAGGCTTGGTGAGGGAAGACCTGGTATCCGAATAGAAAAGCTTGGATCTCTACTTCTCTCTCTGTCCCTATCCATCACAGGGTCAGTGGAGCGCTGGATTTTAGCAGTGAAAGGAGCAACCTCAATGCTCTCTTTCAGGATTTGACGATTTTCCTCTTTGTATTTACTGGCTCGGTCTGCTGCCTGGAGTGCCTCCTGAACAAGAAAAAGAAAACACTGTAAGAAACCCTTGTCTCATTTTCAGACCTGAATTATTTAATTAAAACAGAGACCAGGGGTGTCAAATTTAGTTTAATTAAGGGCTACACTGATAAATAAGAATCAAGGGCCAAGTCAATGTCTCGAAGACATTTCACATGCAAACTGATCCACATATAGGCTACTGAATCCTGCCTGCAGCAACTTTTCTTTTAGTTACATTCTGTGATAGTTTGCTTGTTAGTTTGCAGATGCTACACAGGTGCACCCCTCTGTTTAGTTTGGACTCAGTGCAGCACAGTTCAGATCACAGCTACAACTAGGTAGGCCAATATTTATTAAGAATCCAAAGTGATATGTGCCCAGGGATAAAACAGATTTGGTTCATTAGTCTTAATATTTACATGTGACATAGACCGATATACGCGTCTGATAACTGAACACTGAATTTCAGTTTAGGTCCCAATTTTAAAGAACGCTGTTGCTCTCAACCCGAAAAAATATCACTGAAGAGGGTGGTCACCATGTCTTTTTCCCACCTGCTTTACAAAATAAATATTTAAAAAAAACTGTGTGATAGCAGCCATGTACCTGTGTATTCGTCAGACGAGGCTTGCTGTGGGGATCTAGGTAAATGCGGTGTAGGTGGACATCTTTTCCTGTCGGAGTGCGACTTCTGTCTGTCTGCTCCTGTTTCAGCTGTGCCAGTGTCACTGTCCTGATGGGGCAAGAAAGAAAGAAAGAAAGAAAGAAACGTGTAAGGGATACTTGCCCAATTACTTTCCTTACTTAACAGGCAGCTTTAGACTGCCCTCACTTTATCTGCCTATTCTGCAGACTTTAATCAATATGACATAACTAGGTTAATGAGAGAAATAATTGATGTGTGATCTTACCCCAGTGATGCTGTGTGTTGGGTAGTCAGTGATGTCTAAACAATGATTGTGGTTACATAAGGAGGCTAAAGACTGCTAAATGAATGGCATTCTGTGTGAATTGCTTTAATACTGGATTAGTGTCACTTCACTTCATCTAACTGACCAGGCATTCCCTGTCTCTCAGAGCTGCCTTAGATGCTGCTCTGTGAGGGCTCTCTGAACACAGAGCTTCTCGAAGTAAAGGGCATTTGGTTCAAATGTCCAAAGGAAATATTTAGTGCCCTCTTTAATCTGTGCTTTTACGATACAGAGCCCCAGTGCTCCTTTTATAACTTACAGTAATTTACTGTAAGTTTTAAATGTATATTGAACTCATTAAGGAATTAACGATTTCCCTCATTTACCCTGTGTACATCTCCCAAAGGATACTTGAGAAATTCCATGTGAAGTTCAGTGAAAAGCTAAAATTTCTATTCACAAAGAATCAACTTTCATTTCTTTACCCAGTCACATTTAGAACATGCTGGTGAAACCCAGGCTCATAGCAAAATATAAGTCACAAAAACACAAGTAGTGACACTTTTTTGTCAGCATGGCTTTATAAAAAAAAAAGTATTTCAATAGGAAGTAGTTTTGATTCTGCAGCATGTACTTTCTCTACTCTTCAAACCGTGGCAACCAAGAAAACTGAGTTTTGAAAAAGTGGAAACCTTTGCATTTGAAACCAAACTATGATCTTTATGTAAAGCTAACCAAGTGTTTTTTTAAAGGATAATTAATAGAACATTTTATATAAATAATGTATTTAAACAAGCAAAACCCATCCATCCATCATCCATCCTTTGATGTGTAAGACTTGAATGATTTACTACACCAACTCATCCAACCTCTAAATATGGACTTTTTAGCCCTTTAAAAGTAGAAAATATTGATTCTGTATAATTCAGTACACAAAAGATGAGAAAGACAAAAAAATGAAGGTGGTAAATTCATGCCCAGGAACATAAATCAGCTGCTGTCAGACTGCATTGGTTGGTGTGAGTTATGTTATCCAGTTTAAGAAAAACTAGATCTGATATTGTACAGCGTAACCCATCTAACATCAGCAGCTTGCTTGCTTTTTTTCTCTCATAATATTTTACATGAAATGAAGAAATAATTGAAATTCACAGAAACAATAATTAAAGTTTTCTTCCAGGCAGTATAAACATGAATAATCATCACTAATGACTGATGGTAGAGTTTTAACTAAAGCAACCTTCCACTTTGGAGAGTAACCCTACATGTTACTGATGCTTACTCTTTATGAAGATCCACACTGGCCTTTGACAGTGGAGGGCTTGTGTGGGTGATCTTGACAGGGGGGCGGTGGGCATCAGCGCTGGCTGGCCGGACAGGAACGTGGCTCAGCAATCCCAAACTGTCACCAGCACTACCAGCAGCCTGGTGAAGCCATGGACTGGCAGTATTCTACACAAAACACACAAAGAGAAACATCATTGTCATTCTGTTAATGGCAAAAAAAAAAAGCAGTCAAGTTCACAGTGATTTAAAGCTACACTTGATTTTATGCCACAGACACTCAGGTGTAACTGGCAGGAAGAACTGTTTCACCTACTGCATGTGTAGGTAAAGAAAAAAAATATTTATCAATAGTTCTTTGATACAGGAATCCATTTCCAGTAAGAACTGTGAATGAATGTCAATGATATGCTTTAAAAAACAGTGAATTAGAAAGCAATCTATTAGTTAATACATATTATTTCCCTTAGTAGATGCTGAAGCTGGCCTTACAGGCCATAGCATGCAATATTTTTACATTATATTTATTCAAATGTAACCTCACAGATACAATGCAGATGAATATAAAAGTATGGAGACACAGTGCAGTCTTCTAAAGGGTCTATGATTATTAAAAAAGTCCCAGTCTGACCTAATAATGATATGGTCAGTTAAAAAGGTGTTAAGGTACACACTGCCTGTAAACTTTCAGATATTTACACTAAGACTTTTTTCTCAGGGCAATAAATAATGATATCTTAAAGTGTGTAAATATTTCACCATGAAATTATTTTGGAACACATTCAGATTTTCTGCAGCCTGTATACTTTCCTCAAATAAATAAATGATTAAAAAGAAAAGAAAGACACATTAGCCAGTCCATATCAGTACAGATATCCAGTATGATTTTTCCAATTGCAATGTGATGCTTTCAAAGTGTTCCTTTAATTTTTTATAGCAGTATATTTAGTCCAGTTTCAGAGTGGTTTCTGCTGCACCACGATCATCCTCAGGGTTTAAATTAGCTTTCTTTCTGGAACAGAAAGCTCAGAGTATCCTTCACCTCAGGGTTAACAAACACAGTTTTCACTTGACCTGTTCTTGGAAACCCTCCTGTTTTTAGATAAACACACAGCTTATTGTGTATTATCCTATCACTAGACATAATACAGAATAAAAGCAGTGGGTTATTAATGGCAAAAATCATGATTCTGCAAAAATGGGCAGAGAGCAGTGATGGTTGTCATCCCTGGTGTAGGGAGAGTGTAATTCCTTCTAGCTGGAAGTCTCTAAAGAGGTGTAAGTCTGTGGTAAAGGCTGTACTGTATATACTCTAAAGTAGTTCTTATTATTAGAATAGGTGGATGCATGTGCATGTTTAAGTGGTCCATGTCTTGATTTTTGGATATTGAGGATGGATATTGAACAAAGGATGTTGAAGGAAAAGGGGAAGACCTCAGAGGAGTTTCATGGATGTAGTGAAGGAGGACATGCAGAGGTGTGACAGAGGAGGATGTTAGGGATAGGGTGAGATGGACGTAGATGATTCACAGTGGTGACCCCTAAAGGGAGCAGCTGAAAGAAGAAGAGATTAAAAAGAACACAAAAGGATCAAATGTGCTGTTTCCTCTAATGAACAAAAAATGGTAAATATACCACCATATACCACTTATATACCACTTATATACCACTTTTCTACTCTGTGTACTCAAAGTGTTTTTTTGTTGTTGTTTTTTTTAACTACAAGTCACAATCAACAATTCAGCACTTTATTCTATCGCTTAAGCGCTCTCACACACATATAATCACACACACACTCACACTCTGATGGATACACAGAGTTGAATTTTTTCACCCAGTTCAGTATCTTGTCCAAGAAAACTGGAATGCATCTGAATGCTGGGCCAAACACCAACCTTTTGATCACAGGCAACCTGCACTACCTCATCAGCCACAGCCACCCCAAAATGCGATCTATCATTAGCATGTCAAGACTTTTTTTTTTTTTTAAGTGTTTCCTGTGATTTTCTCCGTAGACTAATTACTAAACCACCACTTCATTTTGTCATTGTCAGCACACTAGAACACTTTTGGATTTTTAACCTACATCTCACTAAATATAGATATTCTTAACTCACAATAATAAGGACAGTACAAAAGAAATTGTAATTCAGTTGAATGAACTGGAGTATGTTTTAGCTGGAACTTAAAAAAACAGACTATAGCTGAAAGGAATCTCTGAATTCTTCCTTTACTATTACCTTTTTCATCAGTGGAAATATGCAATTAAGACACAAATACTGGCTAACACGAGTACTTCTGTACACCTACCCTCCTGAGAGAGGCCTCAGAATTCACAGTGACAGGATTTTCAGGGTGGACCCACTTTGCTGCAGGGGAAATGTTGAGCCCTGGGGGGTAGGAAGTTGGCGTTCCGTTGGGGTACTGCCAAAGGATTGGGTACAGGCCGAGTCCGGCAGCCCCACTGTGAGCCTGGGCTAGAAGAGACGGTGAAGGATGGCCCTGACTCTGAAAAACAAAGACCCGTTTTTAGCAGATTATTTTTTTAAGGATGGCAAAAATATTTTTAGGACAAAACCATAATTTGTAAAGACACATTACTCTCCTCCCACCCATCCCTGCTCTCCCCCACCTCAAACTCCCCCAGACAGGACAGTAGCATGTGTGTCATCAGGTGTCAGACCTGTAGGAACTGTTGCTGGTGTGTGGCTGTCGGGTGGGGCAGAGGAAGGTGACCCAAACTGCCCGGAGAGTCGAGCCGAGGGTGGAGAGATGCTGCAGGAGGCGCCATGGCTGGGAGCACAGTGGAAGGTAAAAGGTGAGGGTGAGGTAAGGCTGAGGTGTGAGGAGTGGCAAGGAGATGGGAAGCTGCATGGGGGTGTGATGCAGGGGTGAGGCAGGGTGAGTGGGGGGAGTGCAGTGTGTGCAGGTGGGGATGGAGATAGGCTGCCACGTGGTTGGAAGAGACTGTTGCAGAGGCAGAATTCTCTGCGTCTGAGCGAATAAGTGCTGGGTCTCTGTAAACAGTGAAGGGCTCATTCTTCTTAATAATCAGCGGACTCTTGGTGTTGCTGCTTGTACCGACTCCACCTGACTCTGACAGCACTGGCTTGAAAGAAGACCGGGGAGGTTCTGATGACTCCATTTTAATGGGCAAACGGCCAGATGGAGGTGGGGAGGTATCCGAATACCTTGGTATTTTATGCTTAGATACCTCTGGGGAGGTGTTGGGTTTAGGTTTACAAATGTCCAGCAGGCCTGGATGAGGCTTAGCTTTAACAAGATCAGCTGGGTTTGTGTTTGGGTAGACAGGGCTCTGAGAGCTGTTGGGGTGCTGGGATTTCTGTTTTAGGGAGTCCACATGAGCAGAGTTGGGGTTCGGGCTGGGGCTCATTTGAGATTTAGAAATATCAGGAGGGAGGACTGTGTTCATCTTGTGGGGGGCCGGTTGCTGTTGAAGGTGTTTTCTTGACTCTTCAGATAAAGATGGACTCTTGATACCAGAGTGAAAAGGTGTATAGTGTTGTGGTTGTAGTGTATGATGTTGTTGCTGTTGTTGTTGATGTTGATAATGAAGATGGTGAGGAAGGATATTTTTCTCCTTTTCCACCAGCATTACATTTTCAGCCATCGATGTAACAGGCCTGGAAAAAAAGCACAACAGAACCAGCAATTCTATTGGTATTTTCAACTGAAAATTACAGAAACAGAATATTCAAAAATCATAACTTCATAAATTTACCATTTAATCTAGGAGAGCAGAGCTATGCTTTTCACCACTTGCTTCTGATATTTGAACCACTATAAAGCCCACATAAAAACTGCTTAACTTAAACCCTGAGAGCAGCCAGAGATCCTCAGATCGGGATCTGGGCCAGGCCCATGAACACCAAGGTTTTTATTATGGTATGCAAGTATGAGGAGAGCATGCAAACTCCACACAGAGGGAACCCAGCCGGCTTATGGATTCAAATCCAGGACCTTCTTGCTGTGAGGTAACAGTGATAACCATGTCTGCACCGAGCTGCCCTATTTCTTAGCTAAGTGAGCAATACTCTTCTTACCCATACCACACTCAAAGAATGAATACATGCATAAATAAAGAATCTACATCTTCTTGAGAAATGAGACTGAGGAAAAAAGTATCTTTCAATGTAACTTTTTTGTGACCACTACAGAGTACATAAGGTATCAGGAGGATATTTGCAATATGATATGTATGATAGTTCAGGTAGTTTTCACTGGATTTTTCTCCTCATATTCCGCGGGATGTTACAATAAAACTGCAATGACAAGGCTGCTCCTTATGATCCTTCACAAGAAAGTTGGTCCACTTTGGCACTAGAGTTGATGGTTGCTCTCTTTGCACGTTTGGCCTAGATCATCAAGTAACAAATGTGCAATAGCTAGGAGACAGAATAGAACTTGGAGGGAGCAATCACAGCATCTTCTGGTTTTCATGAGCAGAGTTCTATTATCTTTGCTGGTTGCTAAATTTGTGTTTGATTGCAAATATTTTGATATACAGATATTGGAATGTTTTACTCTCTGAAAATGGCTTCCTGTATACAAACAAATAGTACTGGAAACATAAGTCTACATTAACTATGATTTTGGAAAAATAAAGAAAAGAGAAATACAGACAGTGGAGGTGACACATCTAACTTATACACACACTAATGGAAGTGAAGGGTCTTACATTGGCTCATACTCCCATTGGCTTACAGACTTGTGGTCTGTGCCGTCTGCAGATGGACCATCATAAATTTTTTTTTAAGTAACCCAGAGAACCTACTGTACACTAGGACATTTAAAAAAAAAAAAAAAAAAACATGGGCTGAAATACTCGAAACACTGTCTGTTATTACCTGATGATCTCAGAGGGAGCAAACTCCAACTTGCTGCTTAAGCTCTTGGCTGTTGTAATGCCACCTCCCAGAATGCCTTGCTGCTGCATTGGAGGTTCAATCTCTATCCTGCGGCCTCCCTCTGATGGTGAGGGAGATGGAGCAACAGGTGGTGAGGAGACAGGTGAGGGGTTGAGAGGGAGGTAAGGTGAGAGGGCTGTGGATTCGGCCTTCTGGGAGGCAAGCAGTGCTGACACAGCCTCTGAACTCTCACGGTGCACAGTGGCCTGGGCATCATCTGTGATGTCAATCACACTGCTACTGTGGAGGTGGGACAGCGATGGTGTCTGGGATCGAGATGATGCTAAAACAAAGCACAATAATATAAGAATACTAAACCGATAATCATCTGAGATATGATAGAAACCTGCAGCAGTTGACTGTACCTTTCACAGCGTTCTTGCTGTTCTCCATAATGCCGCCCTGGACGACATCAGACATTAGCGGCGTCTGTTGCCGTGGAGACTGGGTGATCTGTGTTACTGCTACCAACTCCTCATCCTCCTTTGTTAACATTTTGCTTGGCTCCTTAACTACGCTCTTCTTAATATCCTCTGTTACTTGAAGCTCCGCCCATGGGGACAGGCAGCCAATGAGTGCTGAGGAATCATTCATTTTGGGTCCCTGCAGAAGTGGCTTCTCGTCCTCCTCCATTTTAGAAATGGCACTTGGTTTCACATTGCTGCGAGTCTTTAGCTCATTCTCAGAGTTGGGCTCTGAGGAGGAAGAAGAGGAGGAGGAGGAGGAAGAGGAGGAGGAGGAGGACGACGACGAAGAAGAGCAAGATGAGTGGGTGGCTCTCTTATTGTGAGGGTTTTCTGAGTCGCTACTTTCTGATAGATCAGACGTCATGTCAGTCTTCAGCCGCTTTAGACCCGCCTTCTTTTCATCTTCTTCACCCTTCCTGCGTTTGTTTACAGACTGCTTCGCCTTGGATTTAGAGTCTAAACAAATGAGAGACAGGTTTGATTATTCTATCCTGTAACTACCTTTTTTGCTCTCTACTGGTGTTGTTTATACTGGCCAACAGTCACAAAATCTTCTAAAGATTAATTTTGGCCAGACTTTATGTAGTTGTGTGAGAGTGAACCAAGACAGTAACAGTGCCTCTCAGGTGCAGTGTGATCAAACTTTCACAGGGATAAATGGACATAAATCCAGATCTTTCTGAGTGTCAGGTAACTGGGAGTGCATTTTTAATGAAGCTGCAATATGAAAATATTCAGTGCTTTAAAAAAAAAAGAGCAAAGAAATAACTGAGCACACAAGACAGAAACACAAGTCAAGACTGTTTACAGTTGCGTTACTTGGACATTTTTTTTGAATGAGCTAAAACAGTGGCTACTGTAACGTCTCCCTATCTCATTAGAGTTGATAAGGAAAGAGACAGTAACAATTACACTACAGACTGTTACATAACACACATTACTGTCTAATGTCTGAAATTTTCTTTAACACTGTTAAATCATTATATTCTACCATATAATCACTGATCTGTTGTGAGGGGGGGTTGTCAGAATGCACAGTGCACTTTTCAGGACTGGCAGGAAGAACCCAATATCAGTCTGACCATGACAACATACATTATAAACCACTGTTTGAGGAAGGCTGCAGAACTAGTGGGAGCTTAATCTGGTTTAGCTACTGAAACTGCTCAGGTCCAGATCCCACATGCACCTGGGTGAAAATTACCTTCAGGACTCTGCCAGAAACAAGGAAGACTTTCTAGCAGAAAGTCCTTGTGAACTTTTCTGAAACTTAACCAGAAAGTCATAGAAACTATGCTGAAAATGTTGATGGTGTCATAAAGAGATATGAAAAACTAACTATGCCAGTATCTAAGGTCTCATGCAAGACTCATTGTTATGCTGACTCAACCTTTGCTTATCGAAAAAATTGCTTCTTGTCATTAGGTTAGGATGAAGGTATAGACTGTATATAAAAGATGGGCATAACTGCCATGACATCAGGTGAAGTCACTTTGTGAAATTTTTGCCACTGCCATCCTAGTGTTTTGAAATTGAATGCCATGAAAAGGGGTGGATTTCAATAAGAAACGGGCACTGCGTGCCCATAGGCTAGCATCACATTAAAACATGCGCTGCTCTACAAACTTAAATAGAGACTTTATTTTACGAAAGGACTTTAACGTTGTATTGAATATGACTTGAAACTATGGACTGAGCCCATTAGCTGCAGATTGTGATTTCAGCACCATCTGCATATGAAAATAGTTCTACTTCTTGTAGTTTTAAATCAGACAACTCGTTTTTCAAAATCTAACAGACACACAGCTAATTCATAAGCTCAAGAACTACACTCAGTATTTATATGCAAATATACTGTTGTAGATGACCCGGACACTTAGCAAATAAACTCTCATATGATGTGAGAATGTGATCAAACTGTTTATCAGAGGGAAAGCAATTTTTAGGACATTAAAGCCTAACATTTGCTGGGATAATGTTAGCTTATGACCAGTTGTTGTTGATTAGTGGGCTCCTGTCAGCTGTCCGTAAATGGGAGGGTCACATGTCTGATCTCCTGAAAATTGGTTCTTGCGACAATATCGAGAATAAATAAGCATGAGGTTATAATAAGGTGATACGCAGATACTGATTGATTTTGTTCTCGTCAATCTCATCAGAAGAGGATTATTTTATTAGCTTTATTTTCTGAGGAATGTTGTGTTGCATTGTGTTTTAATAGTGAAACAATAACAGACCTCTCAGTTGATATGTAGTAGACACTGATCAGTTTTTAGTTTTTTTAGTTTCATTTATTTTCTGGTCAGGCTTTTATGTTCATGAGTTTTTGTTTTTTTTTTTGCTATTGTTATTGTTTGCAAAGAATAAAGAAGTGTAATTTATTTGTTTTAGTCACATAAATAACGGTTTGATCCAGAAATCACTATTTCATATATGCAGATGAACCAAACCGCGATTCTCCGAACCGTGTAATTTTGTACTGTTACACCCCTACTTATGATGACCTCCAAATTTACACTGTCATTAAGTAAAAGATGCCTTAAATTTATTTTTTTTAAATATGTTTTAGTACATTATTCAACGGGAGTCTAAATAGCATTTCAAATGGCAGTACCATCACAAAATACCTAATAATGTGTGCATCTAATCATTTTTGTCTTGGTTGTTGATGGAACCATTCTCACCTCGACCCGTGGTCTCTTCCCTTCTGTCCTTTTCCTCCTCTGGAACACTGCTATCTGATCCCTTCCTCCTGGAAGAACGGGAGTTGCGCTGCTCTCTCTGCTCCCGCCCACTGCCACCAGGTGAGTGGTGTGATTGGCTGGCTGGTTGCTGACTTTGCTGTGACTGGCTCAGTTGTTGGGAAGCAAGCATACCCTGGGAGCCTTTAGGGTTGGGGCCTAATGGTGTCATGATGGGACGAGGGCTGTTAGCTTGGGCTCGTGTGTAATGACTCTATAAGAATTAAAACATAAATAAATAAATGAAATTCAATTTTAATACATGCACAGAAATATACAGACCTACATTTAGTACACCTCTACAACCCCACACTAGCAAGCAATAAAACTACCTGCATCAGATTCTGTTGTTCAGTTTTCATTTTAATGGCTAGCAGATGTGTTGTTTAAGCTGTATGCTTATTTGACAGTTGTACTTTGTGTTACTGCTGCACCACAATCTAGCATTGACTGACACATTAATAAATGGAAGTAATAAAAGAAATAATTAACAACTGGTAGTTTATGAGATATCGTGGTCTCGAAATATCCATCCATTCTCTTCCGCTTGTACCCAAATAAAAAAGGAACACTGAGATAACTACCACACACAGATGACTGACAAGAAATAAGTAAAAAGAAACGTAAACTGAGTAACACACAGTAAAAAATGCATTAGGACAGTAGCAACTTCATTGTTTCTGCACTTTAAATTTAAAACATGAGTTTAGGTTCAGTCAGAGATACAACTTGTGGCAATTTACAGACTAGCCGCTCAGTTTTTAGCAGCAATATAGATATGAACAACTCCCCGGCAGAGCTAGAGTCAACAAGATTTACCTTTCTTTCTATGTGATGGCACTTTTGACACAAATGTCTCAGAAAACATGGAGAATCTATACAGTTTTCAGCTGCCCAGACTATAAAGGAATGTGTAAGCCTTTTAATTTATAACAAGATCAATCACCAATGGAGATATCCTCCCAGGTTTAATGAAAATATAAAATAAATGTAGGAGTCAGGATAACATTACAGACCCATTTCATAACAGAAAATCCTTCAGCAGACATCTTGTTACCTTCTACAAAAACTACTTTGCCCTAATTTAGTGGCCTTGCCCTAAAATTTTTATCCAAATACATTTAGTCACTTCTGGGTTAGTAAAGATATAATACATATTCCATTTTGTGCTGCACATCTTTGAAGAGTAAAGAACAAGTATGCCAAATTTCATGGCTCAACTCCTTGCATTTTTGGAGTCAATAGACCGGAAAGGTACAACCTCACAGACAGACAGACAGACGGTATGATATATCCTCTCTTTTTATTTTGCAGGATGATAATAAAAATTGCCTCCTTATGTGACCACACACTAGGTTCCAGGTTCCCTGGATGTGCAGAGGACCCAGAAGTTTGGCAGAAGTAGATCAAGAACATTAAGCGCCAACCCATCTAGAGTAGGGGTGGGGTTTGGGTTATGGTAACGGTAATGTATAGCATCCTTAGAGAATTTTTGTCTATTTGGAAAACCCAAATTGTAAACCTTTTAACAGAAAACCTGTAATGTCAAAATTTTACATTTTCTAGTTTCTGAGAGTTGTCCTATTAGTATGTGGCTAGGGGAAAGAAAAAAAAACTCCATTCCTAGGTCCAACCTAGGTTATTGTGATGTTACTGTGACGTACAATGACTACAATATTACAATACCATAACTGAAGGTCACTGCCTACCATTGTCAATCAAAATACCCGTGCTGCTTGTCATTGGCAGCAGACAGCAATAGACACTCCTGCTATGACTTGTCACTGTTGTAATAATGGAGCCACTAGATAACGCAAGACACAAACTGGCCACTGGATTTTTCCTTAACGAGGGTTTTATAGGCCACACAGTGGAATGCAAGTCAGTCACCTGACCTCAAGCCAGAGATAGCTTGTCAAAGATAGCATCATTCTGACGTGTGACTCTAACAGAGCAACAAGACACTTGCACTGGTAAATTTCATTCTGCTAAGTTTCATAATGTTCCTCTGGCATGTTAGGTGAATATAGTCCCAGAGTTCCAGGATTACTGATTTTAATCTGTGTTGCAGAGAACATGAAGGTGCAATACTTTTGTCTAGGCCATAAAGTAGTTTGAAACCCAGATAGCAGCACACTCAAATGACTGCAACAATACTGGACCTTGCAGTGAGAACAAATGGACTTAAACGCAGACCTATTGAATCCATGTTTCAGAACAAGGATTTATGAACTATTTGTCCATGTGTCTGTTTCACTGTTTCACAGTCTGTTTCACAGTTTGCTGTATGTGTATAGAAAGAAAAAACCTTGTGGCTATTGGAAAATGTCAGCAGTAAACTGTAGTGTATCAGTTCTTTGCAACACAGTTGTCGTGTTAATCACAAGATTATTATGAAAAATTAACTGCAAAATATCCATTATGTATTTTCAAGAAACAGCCACCTCTTTGCACACAAGCTCCACTGCTACTATCTGGTCTGTGGGTTTGGGTTAATTGTGGTAAAGGGAGAAATTATAAGCACTGTGTGTAAAGCAGAAGCCACAATTCCTCTAGCTTTTTTTTTTTTTAAAAGTGTCAGCTCTGCTTTTTAACAGTAGATCTTTTCATTAAAGAAAGACGGGGAGCAGCTGATACTGATCTGGCTACATTTGTAGTGTACAAAACCATGATCATTTGTAATCCAAATGAATCAGAGTAGGTTTTTGACAGTTTTTTGTTCTTAACCTTATGGAAGCAATAGAACAGTGTGTCAGTGAGGTTTCATATCCCATCACTCGGTTTGCTAGTGGACACTCCAGGCCGTGGTAATCTTTTACTACATTGCTCTCCCATCATATGTCAATCAATGCTATCCTTTACCTACAGTGTGAGTTGCTTAAATTAACTGCCTCAAAGTAGAGATTCCTGTAACAAGTTACCCACCCACTTTTTATTGCCAATGATTATTTCCCTGTCATCAATAGAAGTTGCCAAAATCCACTGACATTCAAAGGTCTGTGGTCAATGCTAGCCTCTTCCTGTTTGTACACCTGTAATCACAGTGAGACTAGGCTCTGACTGGCTGTAGAGGACAATACCTGGTTAATATGGAGCTTGTCAACTCTTTGCTGAAAGGAGGCTGGTGTGCCATTCTGTTTAGTCACTGTTCCCTGTTCCTGACCATGACAGGGACAGGCCAACAGGCTAATCTGTGGTACATGCTGAAAGGTTTGCAGGGCGAACTGTTTAATGGGTCAAACTGTGGCTTTGATAATGCTGAGACAGAAGCTACAGTCAGGCCCACGATTCACAGGAGTCTGATACAGTTTAGTTCCTGATTCACTCAAACTAATCATTGGTGAAAGGCAGAGCTACAAAAGTAAACAGATAAGCTGTACTCTCAGCACAACCACACTGCAGAGAGGATACTGTTTCTTAGAATTACACACTGGATTTGATTTCAGGGCTCATTATTAAAGAGCAACCCCACACCACACAAAGCACTGTGGTCAGATTCACATCACCACACCCTTCATCACAGCTGGGCGCATGTGAACCAATTACCACACTAAACAATGATGTTACCTTCTGTACACTGGGGGAAGGCTGTATTACACAGGGTGTGGTAGAGGTTAAAGAAGCCAATAGATGGCAGTGTAAGAAGCACTTTGGCCTGGGAGTTGTTACTCTTTAAATTAACATTTCACTTTGACATTCCAGTTCTAGCTTGTGACACACATTTCATATTGTGGAGCCGTCTTTTGATTTATATTAACAGTGTTGAATCTGAATACAGAATATTGTTTTGTTTGATTTTTGAATGGTGACTGACAATGTTTGTTGAAAATAGTGTTAAATTGAGTTAATGTATGAATATTACACCAAAGTGAAATGTTTTTAAGAAAGATGACTTATGCAGGTCACATATATATAAAAAAGAAGAAAAAAAAACGACTGAAGAGATGAAGAGTGCTTGAAATATCTTACATTTTTAAAAACAATCTGTTACAGAACTCCACATTTTACCTTCACAAAGTTTAATGTTGTCTGCTTATTCAATTACTACATGAGCAGTCCAAAAGACGCATGCAGATGGAATAAATTATTGATACTTGGTGTCTGAGAGAGCGCATGCTTAGACTTCAACAGGTGTGTGTTTGTTTTAATTAACTGCAGATTAGTGGCTTATTTAATCAATTCTGCACAGAGATTTGCAGAAAATACGGGAAACATAACAATCCTAGCAAGTGTTTTTGCTTGACTGTGTTTCAGAATATAGTCTCCAACTTTGTTACGGTCTATGACATTGTCTCCAGACCACCTTGCAGCACAGGGCTGATGTGTTGAATCACAGCCCTATTTCAGAAAATTAGCAGAGAGCTCAAGATAAGATTTAGGGGTGTGCTTGGTCCACTGGAGCTTGTGGTGCACTGATAATTTAGAACACATATTCAAGCACAGATCATGTCTGTCAGCTTTTAGTATTTTCTACGTTTGTAGTGTACTGCGGAAAGTGTAGGGCTGGAGGGAGGTGGTGTAGCAGTCGGGGTTTTGGGGGTACCTGAGTGTTGCCAGTGGTCCCGCCGGGTCTCCCTCCCGCCATCTTTAATGTTTCAACAACAACAAGAAAAAAATAATCAAAAGAAAAATAACAAAATGAAATGAACATAAAAAAAATGTGGGACAAGGAAAAATGCTGTTATTGACTGCGGGACCAGAAGTAACTGGCTGAGCGTTCAACATGAGCTCCTTAGATGAGCTTTTTTCAAACGAGTCTTATGTGGCAACTTGACAATACACCACCACAATTGTAATCGTCATCTGCTGACATTGCAGTCATATTAAAAGGAGCCATGTGGTAAGCAGAACAACAGAGAATGCCTTTGTGTGTAACCTTTTAATGTTAAGTTAAAAATCAAGGCACATAGGAACTTTTATTTTGAAGGCGAAGTTCTCAATTACGAAACATAGTGAACACAGAAACTAAGGCAGCAGACATTTGTCAAACAGCTCTGTAGAAGGATCCAGAGCTACAGCCCGATTCAGGAAATGTACTAAACAAAGCTGCTCCTGAGTTGGAAATCGTAATCATAGTGATGTGGAGCATTTAGGGGTCTGTGCTGACCAATGTCTCTGAAATGGACAGATAAACACACGTAATGCAGATGATACTGAGATCAGATGAAAAGCAGCAGCTTATGCTCACTGACAGAAACACAACAAAAACCACATGCTAGATACATTCAGCTTGACAGTCTAACATTTTACACGCCAATCATTTTAACTGAGAAAATAATCTGTATCTAAAGATTAAAAAACAAAAAATAATCTTAAACTGAAAAACAGGAAAAACTTGAAATCAAACTGGTTATGGTGCACCTTGATCATCATCATCACCTCGTAAAGGGCTACAGTATTTTTATCCAACTCATACTGTGCTGTTTCATATTGTCATTCTTTGTGAGTGTGTTTTATGCTTTTTTACTTTGTGTCTTTCCACTGTTACACAACCTCATGAACCTAACACTCTGCATACAACTAATCGTTTGTTCTTTTCTTTATTTTGTCTTTGTGTATGTAGTTCCATATTATGGATTATAAACAGTATATCACTATGCTTCATGTTCTCCTCTACAGTACGTAATCAGTTTACATATTCTGTGTCTTTTGTGTGTGTATGTACTCACATGGGCAGTGTTGTTGTTCTGACTGGATCGTGACCTTCGCCTGGAGGTAATGCCAATGTTTTCTCCTTTCAGCAGAGAGTGGACCACATCATCCAGAAAGGTCATCTGGACCATAGATGGATCCACGTTCTGAGGCTCTAGCACCTGAACACACACCAGGTTCATTCTACACTCAAATCAGGTCTTCTATAATTCAAAACATGATCATCTACCTACAATGACAATTTATTATTTGCTAAATACACTTAAACCAATACTGATTTCTTTTGTGTATCTAAAATCCATGCTGATGCCCACAAGAGTGGGGTTTTAGTTTCTGTACCAGTGGGAGCTCCTGTCCGCTTGGGGGTTCTGACTGTGAATCTGAACCTCATACAACCCTACTGCATAGAAACTCAATTATCCTCAACTAAGTGAAATGCAGTAAACCATTATTGTTTTAAAAAATTACTTTAAACACGAGGAAGATATAAAGGAGGAAGATGGGTGGCTGTGGATCAGGTGGTAGACATTCCAATGGGCTCCTCCTGTCCATGTGTTGAAGTATCCTTAGGCAAGATACTGAACCTCAAGTTGCCCTGATCCATCCATCAGTGAGAGTGGGTGTGAATCTTAGATAAAAGTGCTTAAGTACAGAAAAAAGCACTGTATAAATGTGTGTGATTGGGTGAATGCAGTAGAAAGTGCTTTGAGAGTTCAAATTGATTGGAAAGGTGCATATACACTACATTGCCAAAAACTTAAGGATCCAAATCAATGACTTCAAGTGTTCCAGTCACTTCCATGGCCACAGGTGTATACAACTACCGTATTTTTCGGACTATACGTCGCTCCGGAGTATAGGTCGCACCAGCCAAAAAATGCATAATAAAGAAGAAAAAAACATATATAGGTCGCACCGGACTATAAGTCGCACTTTTTTTGGGGGGGGGGGGGGTTGATAGAATCCGAGACTCAGAGCACAAATTCCATCTTGAACGGCAATTTAAAATAATAATGGATTAAAGAACAGGACGAACACGGTTACACCTACGTTATGCTAACGTAGCACATTCAGCTACATGACGCACAACGAACACGTGTTCGGTATTGTAACGTTGTAAACACACTTCCAAAGTCGGCGATATTCACAACAAAGGTCGTCTTTATTAACAGAAAAACGGCTGCTGTAGGCCACAGCCACGCCAACCACAACTACAACAGCGGAACAGCAACACACACACAGGCAAGCTCTCGGTCTTTTTCTCTCTCTCCATGCTGCCTTCACGAACCTCCCGAACAGTCCGAAATCCCACAACATCAACACGCTCTCTAACTAAGAGAATCGCTACAGTATGTTAACGTAACATTAAGTTATTCAGATAATCATAGCATAAAGAACATACTAACAAGTTAACCAAACCATCAATCCATTGAATTCTTCATCCTCGGTGTCACTTCTAAACAATTCCGTACACTCCGTAGACGAAGCGCCGCTTCTTCTTCTGTGTCGCGTTAGTCAGACTCGTCGTCAGCTGCAGTTCCAATTATTCCAGCCTTTCTGAATCCCAACAGGATGGTTTGTCACTGAAGCCCATGTTTTCTTGATCCATCCAATGACTTCCAGGAAAGTTGGGTGGCGCATTCTCCCAGTTGCCGTTAAGCTGTGCTCTCCGTCCATCATCCACTGCGCCCACAGGTTACGCAAGACTGCCTTAAAGCTGCAGTTCACGGAGCTGTCAAGTGGCTGAAGTATTTTGGTTCATGTGTTATAAATGTCACATATACGTCGCTCCGGAGTATAGGTCGCACCCCCAGCCAAACTATGAAAAAAAGTGCGACTTATACTCCGGAAAATACGGTAAGCACCTGGGCATGCAGACTGCTTCTACAAACATTTGTGAAAGAATGGGTCACACTCAGGAGCTCAGTGAATTCCAGTGTGGTATTATGATAGGATGCCACCAGTGCAGCCAGAAGTCCAGTCATGAAATTTCCTCACTAATAAATATTCCAGAGTCAAAGTGGAAGTGATTGGGAATGATAGCAAGTCAGCCAAGAAGTTGTAGGCCACGTAAAAATCACAGAGCGGGATCAGCAGATGTTGAGGCACATAGTGTGCAGAGGTTGCGAACTTTCTGCAGTCAATCGCTGCAGACCTCCAAACTTCATGTGGCCTTCAGATTAGCTCATGGACGAGCAGCTGCATCCAAGCCTTACATCACCAAGGTCAATGCAAAGTGTCAGATGCAGTGGTGCAATGCATGCTGCTACTGGACTCTAGAGCAGTGCAGACGTGTTCTCTGGAGCGATGACAAGCACTTCTCTGTCTGGCAATCTGATGGACGAGTCTGGGTTTGGCAGTTCCCAGGAGAACGGTACTTGTCCGACTGCATTGTACCAAGTGTAAAGTTTGGTGGAGGGGGGATTACAGTGTGGGGGTGTTTTTCTGTGAGCCAGGCCTTCTCATCCAACATCAGTGACCTCACAAGTGTGCTTCTGGAACAGTGGTCAAAAATTCCTATAAACACACTCCTACACATTGGGGAAAGCCTTCCCAGAAGAGTTGAAGCTGTTATAGCTGCGAAGGGTGGGTCGACATAATTTTAAACCCTATCGATCAAGAACATAATATCACTCAACTTCACATGTGGGTGAAGGCAGACAGGTGAATACTTTTGGCAATATAGTGTAAGCACCAGTCCATTTACCATATGGAAAATGGCTTTACTAAGCTTCCTGGAAACTGTAGCAGCTGGGAAACCAACTACTTTCATTTTTTTTTTTTCAATTTCTTTTTAAACAGTTTGTTAAGAAAAGTTCTTCTGGCATCTCATCTTTTGCTTTCATAAAAAATACCAAGATACATACTGTACATCACCATCAAGCCTAAAATATTGAAATCTGACTTTTGGTCCCTAATGAAAACTGTGATTTATATATTTCTAGTTGAGGTCACAAGTAATGACACATTTCCTTTACACTGTATCCATCTTGTTATTCCATTTCATGCAGTACAAAACTCAAATCTGTAACTTACTTATATAATAAAATTAAAATGTGTGTATGTGTATCCATGTACCTGGTCATTCATAACAACCATGTTTCGACTGAAGAGGTCGTGATGTGTAATGATACCAGTGAACCACTGGGTGGCTGAGTCTTGTCTATACACACGCACACGGTAGCCATTTAATGAATAGGGACCTGGAAGCAACAGGAAACAATTCTGTCAAGTGTTATAGTTCCACAGATAAAGTAAAAACTTTACTGCACGCTCCTCATTTTATAAAACACACCTATTTTAGTAATAACATGACCAAAGCAGTTAGCAAGAAAAAAAACAAAAAACAGATGGACTATGTTACAATGCTCTAACATACATAGTAACAATGGTGCAGAGAATGAATCTTAATGCAACGCTTAAAAAATAAAAATAAAAACAATGAAAACTTACCTTGCATAAAAATTTCCTGCACCTTCTGGTCTTTAAGCCAGCCCTTCACTTCTTCATGAAGCTGAGGGTTGTCTCTTAACACTGGGTTTTGACTGTCCACCTCATCCTGAAAGACACCAATGAATGCCAACAAATTATCAATACACTGAAACACATAGTTGTTTGAAGTGGTGAGTCAAAGTAACTTTTGAATATTTTTTTCACTGTCAGCTCAGAAAAGAACAAAGTTGTTCTGTAAAAATGACCTGGACACAGCTGGTTTACTGCATAGTAGATGGCAGCTCTTCTGCAGTTCATAATGATACTTGCTGGAATGTAGTTACTGTTTTACTTCGCGGTGGAAAACATAACATGATCATCCATTGTGGTTCTTTGTGTTTTTCTGAATGTATCAGAATGCTGATCTTTTCCCTCCTAATGTTCCTGCTTCCTCTGATGGATGTGTTTTGCGTTTGCAGCATCAGGATGACCTTTCACACACTGGGAGTTACTCTGACTGCATGTTGTGGGTTCTCACAAACAGCATGCCACACTTGGCATAATCTTCAGATATTTTACCTGTCCACTGAGTGAAGAACTGAATTTTTCAAACAAGCTTTTATTGAATAAGATCAAATGTTTGCATGCTTTTCTTTCTTATATTTCAGGAACTCTTTTGTGATGTTTTAAACCTCACATGTTCATGCTGCACTGAGAATTTTGGTCTTATGTCAACAAAAATGTTCAAACATGCCTTTTTGTTTGTTTGCTTTAGCAAACCGCAGACGGGCAGTAGTTAAAGCCCTGTTGTGCACACTGCTGTTATTTCGCCTGTAGTCACTTGAAGTCACCCAGTGTCCTTGACTTTCTATGGTTTCTGGTCACCATGTTGGTGTGAATCACTTCCAGTGTGGACGTAAGTTAAGTGCCAAGTGCCTGGAGGCATTACCAAGATGGCTGCCATAGACGAGACTTGCTTCTAGAAGGACTTTGGATAGATCACTGTTGTGCCCACTCACACCTGATTCTCACTGCAGTGACTGAAAAAAAAAGACTAAATTCTGTGAAAATCTTATGATGGTTAGGTTGCACTGAAACAAAATACATAAAATCTCACAGGGTCGATAAACCCATGAGCTACACTGTATCATCTGACAACAGACACAAGGCAAAAATCTAACATAGGTGGTTTTTAAAGACTTACTATTATATTTCACACTACTCCAAAGCTCTGTAGTCAGTGTGGACCCTTTTAATCGTGGTTCTGTAAATAAGTCAACAACTGTCCAAAAAACACACTTCTGCAAATATACAGATACAGGATTGCTGTTGTGCAACTGGTAACAACCAATAGTGAAACAAATAAAGACTACCCATATCTGCTGTATTTATGTATTTATAACCTGTCTATTACAGAACTGCAGAGCAGAAGAAAGCTTCAGTGAATGCAAACAGCCAAAGTTCACAGAGAGAAAAAGATGCTCAACATAAATTAAATGCTTGCTTTTCTGCTAGCACAACATCCTCACATAAAAAAGGTAAAAGATATAAGGTAGGAAGGATGAACAAAAAGGTCAAGAAAACAAACACCTTTTTTTCTTTTAAATTCAATCAGTAACATCACAGACAGAACAGAACATTAAAAGATGACTGAGTAACCAAACTACAGTCACCACCTACTCACAGATCTTCACAGATCACAGATCAGATGTTTAGGTGGTGCATCACAGATATGATACAAAATAGTAGCTGCTGACAAAAAAAAAAAAAAAAAAGTTGTGAGGTGGGGCACTTCCTCTCCTTTTTCACCACTTCCGAAACAAGTGGGGACCTCAACATCTGAAGAAGAAATAAATTCATCTAAATATGTTAAACATTTCCTTATTTGTTAAATCATCCACCCTCTCAATCTTCTTAACTAGTGGTCTGTTTACAAAAATATCAGATATGAGCACAACCTGAATGTGTACATACAAAGCAGAGCTGCAGGAGTCAAAAAGACACAGGCTGAGACTCAGCAGGAAGCAGTGCAGACGACATGAGGTCACAGCTTTCATTTCACCTTCATCTCCCTCTCCTCTCCCTCTCATCCTGCTTCAGTTTTCTACTTTCAAAACCTTATTTAACTCTAAATTAAAGCAGTATACACTAAGAATAGCACAGTGGAAAACACTGGGTCTCATATTGTATTTGTCCTTCAGGTGACTGATGACCCCGTCAGTGCCAACAATACACTCCTCTGACTCTCAATCCATCCCAATGATGCTACACAAACAACACTAGGTGTGCTTCTTTACTACCAAAACAATCAAGAAGTCAGTATGAAGCATAAAAAACTGACAGGACATGGAAATGGAGCAAAAATCTATATTGTGTACAACAACACAGAACCCTCTTTTTCATGTTGCACTTACAGTAAGTTAAGCTTATCCTTACACATGAGAAAACAAAGACATTATAATCGTATGGTCACAGCAAAGTTTTGCAGTAGTGTGAATACATTCAAAATATCTGCACAGAGGGCAGTTGAGGCAAATCTGTGCTCGCCACCATGAAGAGAGGTAAATCAGAATGCACACAAGTTAAAAATCACACAAGTTAAAAATCTATAAACTTTTGTCAAAAATCTGCTTCATTCTGTGTGATTAGTCCATCTGCTGAGATTCTCCCAAAGACTGTTCATCCTGTGGACACCACAGCTTTAGGATGATTTTTGCTTGCATACAGAGTAGAGTACTTGGAGAAAAGTGAAATTGTAGGACTTCTGAAACTGTCTTAAGAGCTTGAAAAAAGGCAATTGGAAGTTTTTTGAAAATGTTTCACCTCTCATCCTCTTTTCTCTTCTCTTTTCACCTTTTTTCAAGCTCATAAGTTTACCATGACCAGAAGATTACTGAGAATCTACACAGACTTCTGAAATTATGTTACTGTAACTTGATTCCAGCTATCAGTTTCTCACTTTCCTGCCGGCTGTTGGAAGCAAATATTCACATGACTGATGTGAGTTGAAACTTTACTTCGTGGCAAAGTCAGCAAACTTTCAAACCTTTTTATTTTCTTAAATCAGATTTGACTAGTGAGTCTATATGTGTGGTTTTCATATGCCCAATGACAAATCAAGTTGAAGTTATCTAGATGGCTTAAAATAACTTCCCAAATTAGTATGATGGCTGCCAAGTGGCGAGACTTTTCCTTCTAGATTCTAAACAGACTCTGAAGGCAGTTCTCTTACACAGTGTGAATCGATGGAACAGGTGACAGTCTGCGTATGAATGCAGAAGCATGCAACGCCAGGGAGGAGGGGCAAAACAGAGCACAGAGGGAGACAGAGCAACCTTTGTACTGGGATCACTGCAGGGCATAAAGCCAGAAACTTCCTCTGAAGCTGTCAGATGAACCCTACTAAAGTGGGGGTGTAGGGTGTGTGTCAGCTGCTGCTTTCCTGCTCCCCCAGACACACTTAATAAAAAAACAAACCTCTTAATTTTAGAATGCACAGAAATGACCTTATCATGTATACATTTATCACTGAAAGTCACCTTATTAAACCTTCAAAGAATCAGGAATCATCAAAAAAATCCATAAAAGCCATAACAATACTTGGTGACTTCTGTACTTTGTCTGTAGCTACCTGCTATGCATTTATTGGATGCTGCTTCTGAACTCCACTGAAAACCACTCCATAAGACTTGACTTTTCAAAATGAAGGCACACATCATTCAGGCAGAAGGAACTCATACATTTGTAGGCCTTATTTTAAGCAGCAGATTAATCCATATTTGGTGCTCTTGTGGGCATTTGGGGCAGCAGGACAGCATCTGTAATGTGTTTGAAATGTAATTTAAATGACTCAGCCATTTGGATACTAGACTGACAAGCACGCTACATCAACTGTGGTTAACAGTTGTCTGTTAATCTTTACCTCTGGTATTTGGAGTCACTGAATTAGACTGCTGTATATGTGCTGTTGGTGCCTTTTGGGGAATTTTTAATGGAATTGCCATATAAATAATTTTGCTTGAAGTGTAGTACAGCCCATACTGGAAATGTGCTCTTCAGCCAGAGACCATACAAAGTCAATAACATTCGGCAACTTTGCGCAGCAACGGGTCAAATAATTGTGCAGGTCCCAAATTAAACTTTTTTCATTTTTGAGTAACCAACTAAAACTACAAATGAGAATGAAAGATAGAACTGACTGATATATGACAGAGTGGTAAATACATTAGAGGGTTATGTTGGCAACAAGAGCCAGGAATGCGCCACAAGTAAATCACTTCCTGGGTGGAGCCCTCCTTTAGAATTAATTAGCAGGTAACAAGTATTGCACCTGTACAGTCTATGAATGTTGATTAGTAACCAAGCTGATCACGTCTAAATATGGTAATTTCTGATTCCATAAAAGCAACATAGCAATGGTAACGTTCAACTTTCAAAATGTAGAGTCCAAAACCAGTGTGTGATATCATGGTGTCTACATCAATCTTTTACACACAAAGGTTAAATAAAAAATTACAATATAATAAAAATGTTAAAGAGGCTACAGATGTCCTTTTATAACATTTTCACTTGACAGTAACAGAGTGTGTCTGCAGGAAGGTGGAGTGAAAAATGGGAAACTACCAGCTCAACACTTTCGAAAACACATTCACTAGAGTGTGATTGTGTGTGGGAATGTTAAGATAGAAAACACTTAAAGCGCTACATAAGAAGCAGTCCATTTACCATTTACAATTTTAATTTGTGTGTATTGTTTGATGAAACTCTCGAGTCAGCAGCAGTTTTATTATCTTACTCCTGTTCTTCAGCTTCAACACAGACCACAACTTTCTAGCAACAGGGACACATACAAACACAGAATTGAGCAGCAGGCTGGCTGGCCCACTAAACACTGACTTCATTGTACAGTTTATGCCAAACAGATTGTAGTCCCCGCCCTCTCCCACGCTCTTCCTCCCTCTGGTCTTCCTGTCCAGCTAAAACAGTGAGGGGAGTGGCTATGCCTGCAGCACACTTAGTGTGTGTGTGAGAGAGAGGAGGACTGTTTTGACTGCTCTGTGAGATTTAAACTTCTCTTAAAGAATGAGGAGCTCTGTGTGGGCAAGAGTGATTTAAGAATGGAGGAATTTGTATGGGTGTGTGTGTGTAAGGACTTCTTTGCAGTCAGCAGAGATGTCCTTATACACACACACACACATCCAAAAAATAAATTCATTAATAAAATAAATAAATAAGGCTTCAGTTCCCACTGATGTGGGAGAATGTGTAGTAGTGTCAGAGAGTATATTTGTATATTCTAGTCATGTGATTTATCATTAATTAATAAGTTTGTATTCTGTCTGCATTTTTGAGAGATGCTAACAAAAAACATTTATACTATTTATACATTCAAGTGTATAAATTCAGATTATATACTACAATAAAATATCACTCAATATCACTCTTCTGATTATGAGCCCAAGCAGGAATTTCTTTTAATGCAGTGTTTTTAATGATAGGAGACTTGGTGAATTCTTCAAGGTTCTTTTTTATGGGGTTTATTTTATTTTATTTTTAGAAATGTTATTCAGAAATTATTGGCTAACACAGCCATTTACAAAGTGATGAACCCCTTTATTTCTGAAAGATTTAGCCACTCCAGGATGATCTTTTTTATACCTGGTTATACTGGTGACATACTACTAACCTCCTTACCTTTTAAAACAATTTCATTTTTTGAGCACTATATACAGAAAATAATACAGGCCCAAGGATTAGTGCAGACAGCGTGGGTGACCTGCACATCTATGAAGACTATATATATAAAGTCATGCTCAATGACTTTATATTTAAGAAAATATTAATACAAATAATCCTACAGCATTCTGATGTAGAGTGAGGACAATAAAGACACCACAGGGCAAGATGAAGAAACCGTAATCTGCTTCACACTACAGGTGTGCCTACTGTATGTGGCTAGTGTTAAAAAACAAACTAACACACTGACAAAAACACAAAAACAAAAATCAGTTGACTTAAATCCAGGTTATGCCAGATTCTGTGGGGAGGAATGTTGTTGCTGTCACAGATATCAGCTGGTTTTGTGTGTGTGTGTGTGTGTGTGTGTGTGTGTGTGTGTGTGTGTGTGTGTGTGTGTGTGTGTGTGTGTGTGTGTGTGTGTGTGTGTGTCTCTGTATGTGTGATCCTAGATCCAAATAAAATAGGACACACCTCTGGGGATTATACAGACAGTATTCTGAACTACATCTTAAATAAGTTAAAAACCATAAGCCTTACATTTACCATACAGCTTTCTAAATGAACCATATTATGTCTTGTTAACAAGTGGTTTGATCACTTCATGCCATTTTGCCTGTCTGATTTCAATAATGCAAATTTAATGCACATTTAATCTAATCTCTGCACTCTCTACATTATGTGTACTATAAGCCAGTTAAAGGAAGGGGAAACACCGATTATGTCCACAGTGTAAAAGACAGAAGTAGGTTCCACGTCAGAAAACACCAACTGGGGGCAGCCAGCAGGGGGCAATCTTGGTGGTTGCAAAAAGACTTCTGATTGTATAGAAGTCTATACAGGATTAGGAGAGGCCCTGGGTTGTCTTTCTCTGTGGCCTCAGTAAACGTTAATGTTGACATTATGGGCTCAGTCACTACGTTGACTCATAATGCATTCAACAGAAAGTCAGTCTGGCAAATTTCGTTCAGATAGAAGAGACAGAAAGGAGTATTCAGACATGCTCACTGGCTAATGACTTAATCATAACACATACACACACACACACACACACACACACACGTGGGAAGCTATAAATCTATAAAACAAAATCAAACCATCAGTCAAAGGACATGGTAGCAGCTGATCTGACTGGTTGCAAACAAAGATAGACAAGTTGCTCTTTCTGACTTGCCTTAAACAGGAGACAGCGAGTGCAGAACAGAGTCTTCTCATTTGGTAGGCACTGAGTGGAACACAGTGTTCCAGACAGCACAATACAACAAGCTGTGTTCAGCTGCAGAGCACTGACACACAAACACACACATCAAACCACCTCACCAAACACACAACTGAGGCATGCACAACATAGTTACTGACAGTTTTGAAGCTACAGTATCTGCACAGTGAGTACTCATGTGTGGATGTGGAGGCGTAATTTGTGAGTCCGTAGTGAGCAGTCATGTATAAAATCACTTGGAGGATAGACTGCAACTGCACGTGCTGGCTTTATACTCACAATAAACTAAGCAGTGTCACATCCATATGGAGCACAGCAGTCAACCCTCATTGCACTCTACAGCCAACAGTCCTCCATGGCTACAGTATCCAACCTAGAACTAATTGTGGATGACTAATTCTTCATTACTAAATGAGATTTAGTTACAATGTGTACATCTTCTAAAGGACAACAAATCTGCAGTTAATTTTTGAGAACCATCAAGACAGTAGTGAGAGCTGATCTGAGGCAGTGCTGTCTTAAACTGTTCTGAGCTGTTTAAGAGAAGATATCGCATGTCAGTGTTTTCAATATTAACAATACTCATTAGATCAAAACAATTTTAAGCATACTCGAGGAGACTGACATTCTGTGATTATCTTTAACATTCTTATAAATACTTTTTGGTAACTAAAATTTAGAACAGACCCAAAAACTTCCATGGTAAAGAAATTAGAGAAAATACATGAGAAAGGATCTATACCACATAACGTCTTTCTATTTTTTATAATCTATAACAATAAGGCAGACAAAATGCAAACTTACAAAATATTCTTGTCATATTATACTCGCGTGTAAAGGAATATTACTACATAATGTGCCCATACTACATAATCTGCTGAGATCAATGCATTATGTATAACATCACTATAATCATAAGGCAACCATGTATAAAACATAATGCAACCATGTTGTTTACATTTGCGCAATATTGCTGAGCAGTAGGTATGGCTTTAATACTGCTAAATGATGAGTTATAGTCTGTACTATTTATAGCCACAAGTCATCCCTGATCAACATGTTAGACGATGCTCAGCCAATCAGCCTAACTTCAACTATTTCCCATATCTTCATGGTATGGATCTCTCTCTCTTTCATCTTCTTTAATCATCAGCTCCTCAAATTATTCCTTCCACCTTCTCATTCCACTCTCTTCATTCATTAGTACATTTCCACTGCTATCTTTAATCACTGTTGCACATCCTTTCTAGCTTGATCCTTCCTTAGCGTCCAGCTTGCATACAACTCACTCAAGCCAAGTGGGGTGGCTGTGGGTCAGGCGTAAGCAGGTCACCTACTAATGGAAGGTTGGCAGTTCAATTCTGGGCTGCATGCCAAAGTATCCTTGGGCAAGATACTGAACCCCAAGTTGCTCTCTGATGCAAGGGTTGGAGTGTGAATGTGTTTGAATGGTAGATAAAAAAAAAACAGCACTTAGCTTAGTTAATGTTGTATAAGTGCTTTGAGTGCTCAGACAGAGTAGAAAAGCACTATATAACAACTAGTACATTAGTCTGATGCTGCTTAGGTACATTGTCCTCTGACATCGTCTTGCAGTGTCCTCTTTCACACTGCACTTTCTGCATTAGATGTAGTGCACTTGTGTGCACCTTCCTCCACTCTTATACACCACCCTATGTCCCTCCCTCTTCCTGAAATATGTGTTGACTATAGCCATTTACACCCTTTTTACAAAATCTACTACCATCTGTCATTCTGCATTTTTCTCCTTAACACCATACCTACCCCAACACCTTATCACCTCTGTTCCCTTCACCTACATGTCCATTAAAGTCTGCTATAATCACCAATCTCTCTTCCCTCAAGACACTCTGTAGCACTTCATCCAGCTTACTCCAGAATTCCTTTCTCTCGTCTAACTGGCATCTAACTTGTGGGGCATACACACTGACAACATTCAGCATCAAATCTTTGATTTCCAGCTTCAAACTCATGATCTGTCTGACACTCCCTTCACCTCCACACTCCTGCCTTTCCTTCTCTCTTGCTGCCTCCTAACATGCTTTCCCACTCTCATCTTCCTTTGTCTTCAGCCAACAGTAGCAGAGTTTCCACTGGCACTCGCTTGGTCAACAGCACTGGAGGCAGTCATTGTCAACCCAGGCCCTGACCAATCCGGTTTTGAAATCTCATTCTTGATGATCCACATGCTGATCTGGCAAAGATTTTATGCTAGATGCACCTCCTGACGCAACCCTCCCCATTTATCCAGGCTTGGGACTGGCACTAGGAGTACACTGGCTTGTGGCCCCGTCATGGCTGAGTACTCACATAATTTTTATAGACAACTGAGATCAGTGGCGGTTTCTGATATGGGCGACATGGGCAGCCGCCCAGGGCGGCATTTCATCTAGGGCGGCATGAGCGCCCCCCTCCCCCCAACGCATTGCGATCGCCGCAGCAACGCCTACCGCACTACTCCACTTGTGGGGTAATGGGCGCCCTCTGCCTGCTGTGTATTGCATGTAGCTTTCTGCCATAGTCAGACGGTTGTAACAGAAGAAAAAGGGCAGGCGGGGGTTCTCCTCTCTGTCTCGCTGTCACTGCTTCACTCGAGCGTCACACACACAGCGCTGCCCCGCCCCCTTCTCCTCTCAGCCTGGGGTGCGAGTCGAGTGAAGCAGTGATGGCGTGAGAGTGAGACTGTCAGCCGGGTTCATTCATTCATGCCTGTACAGTTTGGGCCTGGTTACAGCCAACAGTAACCGCTGAATTATAAATAAAGGTGACTTTTGCTGGCAGTCTCTCGCCAAACCTTTCATCCTCACGGACACTGCCATATCAAGATTAACGCGAAGTGTATGTCCTAATATTGAAAAGTTTGCGAGATCTCGCAAAAGTAACTCAGGATCTCGCAAAACTTTGCGAGATATGCAAAACTGACTCTTTTTTTTTTTTTTTTTTCCTCCCATGTTCCACAGAATGAATCTGTGCGTCTAATAAAATTAGATGCACACAACTGATAGAACACAAAGCCAATTTCATTTATAATACTGTAAATATGGTCATTAAATCACAGTATTTGTGTGAACCCGAATCCTGATAAAAAAATAACACAAATACGAATCTAGACAGTTTGGACAAATGTTGGTGGATGGCGCAGTGTTGCCAGATTGGGCAGCTTGTGAACACATTGGGGTGGAATATTATATAGATATTTCTATATAATTATAAAATTATATAGATTTTATTATATAGATTTTACAATAAAAACTTCCTAAAAACCTACCAAATATGGTGAAAAGCAGCCAAAATTTTAACAAGTTACCCAAAGCTTGTATATTTAAATATATATCACACCTGGTGCTATTAACATGAGTTTCAGTGGAGGTTTTGTTGTGTTGGGCTGGCAACTGTCAGTCAGATCTGACAACCCTGGGGATGGGCGGTGGTGGTGGCGAATTGTGGCAGATGGAAAGGAAAAGGTCAAAGCCATCAGGTGCACAGTTTAGGAAAAAGAGAAAAGAAGAAGAGGAGAAACAAGCAAAGATAAAGGTAAGCAGAAGCTGTGTAATATTTCAGTTTCTTCCATGTTTTTTCAAATAAAAATTTAAAAGAAATTCTGAGTGTGCCTGTGATGGTGGGGGGACCTTCTGTTAAAGCCTGTCTGTCAGACCATGGCAGAAAGCTACATACACCACACAGCAGTCGCTCATTACCCCCCCAAGTGTAGTAGTGCGGCGATCGCTATTGTGTGTGTGTGTGGGGGGGGTGCCGGCGGGGATGCTCGCCCAGGGCGCCAAACAGGCTAGGACCGCCACTGACTGAGATAAACTAAGGATGATATTTTAAAACACACATCATAAGTGCACATCCGGCAACAAGGATGAGTTTGCAAGCAAAATGATTCCAGGCTGTTCCTGTCAAGCAGTGAACACCAGAACTTGTGTTTCAAGCCTTTTTGAGACTAACTGCAGCGTCAGTCAACTCAGTCAACAGGGCCATGATAGCCCTACCTCAGTCCCAGGTGTCTGAGGTAGCACAACAAGCCAAACTGTGACATGTGCTATCCTGTACCTGCTTTGTACACACTAACATAATTAGAATAGCCTACCCATCTTACTTGCCAGATCTGCATCCCTGCAAGTTTGTATTCCCCAGAGTGAAATTTAAGTTAAAGGGTTGCTGTTGTGACACATGGAGGAGGCTCAGTGTGTAACGTTACAGAGCTGGACTCCCAGGGAATGGTTCAAGCATGACAGAAATGCTCTGTGTGCTATATTACTTCACAAAGTGACCACATCCGACAGTTTAAAGCCAAATATAAATCAGGTACAATTTAGACAGCCCAAGTCTCTGACTGTATATCATACAGGAGTCCTGCACCATTTAAAACTTTTAAGAATTTAATAAATGTTGAAATTATTCACTATGTTCCAGATTTAACAAACAAGCCAATAGTACCAGTTGCGTATAGAACTATAAGCACTGCAATAATCTGTAAAGCACATTGTATACTTTTCTGTGCTATATGTGACAAACTCTCTGGATTTTCAACTGTTGGTCAGACAGCCGGGCTGAGGTGTTACTTTGATTTGTACTATAGTTTCACGATTCACTGCATTCACAAGGATTTTTGCCTAGTATGGAAGCACAGTAGCCCACTGGACATAAAGTGAGCCTCGACATCAGAGAATTTCATGTTTTTAAGATTTTTTTTTTTAGCTGATGGTAATTAGTTAACATAAGTTGTTGACTATCAGATGAACAGCTGAAACAGTACTAAATCATAATATTTGGTTTTACACTTGGTTTTTTTTACACCAATAGTTCTACTAACTCAAAGTCTCTGCTTATTTGTGTAAAATGGCCTGCCTGCCTCTCCTCCACTCTTCACAGTGCCCTCCCAACACACAACTTCTCACCAACAAAACTGGCTGGTGGGAAAAAGGTTAAGGTGATGAGATAAACAAGCATCTCTCCCAAGTGCAATTTAAAATCAATCCACCATTGTCCATCTGTTTTCTCTCATTTGATAATAGATCAGTGTAGACACACACAACCTCACGCACACACACACACACACACACACACACACACACACACACACACACACACACACACACACACACACACACATACACACACACACACATTAATTTAAAAGAGTGCGGAAGTCCTGTGACACCATATACATTGCAACACATCTGTGTTGCAACTATCATATAGAGGAGATATGAAATTAAAGTGACTGATTATGAACCTCGTAATAACAGTAATTTATTCCATCAATGGGAAAATTCATTAAAAATTAACCTGATTGGCAATGGCTAATTACTTTGACCATCTCCAAACTTAAAACCTTTTTTTAGGCCAAACTTTTTTATTTGACTTTCAGACATTTTAATTAAAGTATGTGTGTACAAGCAAATATCTCTAACAGAGAAAGAAAAAACCCGATTGCCAGTGTAACTGCAATCTTTTCAATCACTGCAAATCAATGCAAGCTACAAAATAGCAAATAACAACACTGACATATGAAAGACTGTCATTCTTGAGTCTTGAGGGACAGTGTATACATTTACTGCATGACTGTGGCAATGTTGGGACTACCTGGTATGGTTGGTAGGCTGTATGGTCGGACAGGAACTCCAGGTGTCGGTCCAGTAAGAATTCCACTGCTGTTGCTGATGTCAACAGGTGCTCTCCCACCACTGGCTTAAATGTCTGTAAGCAAAATACACATCATAGTCAACACCTGCAGTTATACTGTACTACAACTCATTTATATGTGCAATGAGACAAAAATGTCTCACCAGAATATATTTGGATCTCATTATTTATAGAATTATTCAAAAAAAAAAAAAGAATTATTAAATTCTACAACAAATGTACAGTATGTTCTCTGGGACAAACTCAAATGTGAGAGAATTAGAGACAGAAATGTAGGAAGAGGAAGTGGGGAATGTTAGCAAGAGAGGACAAATAAAGTTACAGAAAGATTAGAGAGAGGAAAAGCGAAAGCGGTGACATGATGAAGAGAGACAGAGACAGAGAACAGGGCACAGAAGACGAGCTCCAGAGTTATGAATAAATTAATGAGTAGAGGAAGTCTGACAGTTCAAAGGCAGTACACTCAACTTTGATGTTACCCCTTTTACACAAAGACATGCATACGCTCTCTGACGATGTCTCTGTCAGCCTACAGCTTGAGTTCAGCTGTTTCTGCCACATGCTACACAGAGGCAGGCTTAACTATACAGAAGTAAGTGCATGCAGTCACAGTATTTACAGATATATTGCTCATTAAGCAGAGTTTGTTTCTTTAAACCTAAACCAAAGCACTTTTAACTTAATGTGCAAGCAGGGTTCTAACTAGAAATATTCACAGGCCGGCTGTATCAACGGCCCCCTCAGTACCGGACAAACCGCTTGCTAGTGCTAATGAGCACGCCCACTTGCAAACTGTATGATAGCAATACGTTCCAATTGCTAACAGCTGAAAATTCTCAGCACCCGGACAATCAACTGCCAGCTAGAACGCTGACAAGAGAGAATGGGAAAAGAGCTTCACAGCAGCGCATGTTTGTATGTGGTACATAGTGAGGGCTGGTACTGCTCTGGATTATGGTTACATAACAAGGTCGTCTGGTGAAGAGATAAGAGATTAGAGGTGAAAACTATGACTGCTGTTCTCCTTATAAACACAGACCACAGGAGGCAGAGAAGCACATTGTGTGTGCAAGCAAAACATGATAGTGTGTGTGCAGATCTATTTCTGCCTATACAGATCACCTTTCCAGCATTCAGCAGGCCACACTGATGCATATTCTTGAGGAAATTATTTTTGTATGCATTTAAGAGTGCAAATGACAGTGATTTTAATATATTCCAGGATTCTTATGATCCCTGGTGGTGCAGGTTTATCTTCTATCCATCAGATCTTTTATTTCTGTACAGCGTAATCTGTCAACAGCTCACTCCAATAACTCTTCCTTGCTTTTTCAGGTGCTCTGCTGGATTTACAAGAGTTTCTCCACCTGATCTTAGGCAGTGGAATGCATAAGAAAGAACTACACATGGTCTGCATTGCAAATGTATGATCTTTCCTTTTTGTGGGAAGTAAACGTAAAGAAGTAAAACTCTTCCTTAGGAAGCAATTAATAGATCTGAAATCAGCAGTGTTACAGCTGTTTTGTTCCAGAAAAAAATGTATTACACATTAGCAAAGTACAGTAAATCATTACTTTGTAATATAGTCACAGTACTCTCAACAGTATATTGTGAAAGGAAATGTTTAAAAATATAACTTTTTGGATATTGTTAATATGGTAAATGGACTAGTTCTTATATAGCTCTTTTCTACTCTAGCTGAGCACTTCAAAGCACTTATACAACATGTTTGCATTCACCCATTCACACAACACATCCACAGAAGCACTATTTTTTATTTCAAAGCGCTTCTATCTAATATTCACGCAATTCATACTCCGAGGTTGCATCGGAGAGCAACTTGGGATTCAGTATCTTGCCCAAGGATACTCTGGCATGCAGACTGGAGCAGCCAGGAATCAAACCACCAAGCTTCCGATTAGTAGATGACCTGCTCTACCTCCTGAGCCAGAGCCACCCCAACATGGCTGTGGCTCAGGAGGTAGAGCCACAGCCACCAGTGCACAAAAAAAAAAGAAAAAAAGGATGAGTGAGTTTGGTGTGGAAGAACTTGACTGGCACTGCACAGAGTCCTGATCTCAACCTGCTAGAACACCCTTGGGATGAATTAAGAGTGGAGACTGTGAGCCGGGCCTTCTCGACAAACATCAGTGTCTGACCTTTGTCTACACTTTGAATATCTGAAATAATGGTCAAAAATTCCCACACTGTAAACCCAGATTTTGATTCCACTTAAAAATATTGAGTTCATATTACTTAAAATTGCCTAGAATGTGAACATTACTTGTTAATGCTGAGTAGACTGTACTTTTTGATGGTCTATCTTATTGTAATCATGTGTTTGAGTTCAAACAACTTAATATCATCAAGTTTTGCGCCTGCTAAAATCTAGTTTATACCAGTTTAAACAGACTGATTAATGCGCATCTGCCTGGTGGCACGATGGTAGCATTGCTACCTCACAGGTAGAATACCATCTAGAAGGTCTGAGTTCAATTCTGGCTTGGCCCAGGCCTCCGCTGTTGGAATAGTAGACATTTGGTGTTTTGTTCTCGTTATAGTTTTTTTATGTTCCATGGACAATGTTATTGTAAATGTTAATGTACCAGCATTCAGCAGGGCTGAGTTTTTATCATGTTTATTTACCAAATTTAAACAGACACAGTCAACACTGTAAAAACTATTTGCGCTACTGAGTAGTATGGTGGCGTGGTGGTGTAGCACTGCTACTGCACAGCTAGAATAGCTATCTGACAGTCTGGGTTCAATTCCACCTTAGCCTGGGACTCTTGCTGTGTGGAGTTTGTATGTTCTCCCTGTGTCTGTGTGGGTTTCTTTCCACAATCTGAGACATGCAGTTACTGGGGTTAGGTTAATTGGTCTCTGTAAATTGCCCACAGGTGTGAATGGTTGTCTGTGTCAGCCCTGCAACAGGCTGGTGACCTGTACAGGGTGTACCCTGCATCAGTTTGGTCAATTAGAACATACAATTTAGTTCAATTGGAAATGGAGTAGTGCTTACTTAACAGGCTGAGTTAAATGAACTGTTTCATTACTTAAAAAATTTAAGGCAACGAGTTACCTTGGTTTTTTTAAGTAGATTCAACTTATCCGGGTTTACAGTGCACAAACACTCCTAAACCTTGTGAAAACCCTTCCCGGGAGACTTGAAGCAGTTATAGCTGCAAAAGGTGGGCCGACATCCTATTAAACCCTATGGATTAAGAATGGGACGTTACTCAAGTTCATGTGCATGTGAAGGCAGATGTGCGAATACTTTTGTCAGTATAGTGTATTATTAAACAGTGAAAGTTAACCCCTTTAAACAAAACTGGATCCCTGCTCTGACTCCTGTCTCTCTCTTCACTGGAAAGGACTTGATGGTTCCCCATCTTCTTTAAAATACTTTGCACACACATGCACAAAACTGAATCACATCTGCCAGACTGCAAGGAAAAACTGCGGTGTCGCTGTATTTTGAGACAGGTAGAAAGGAGAAAATGAACAAAGTACAGGCACTATTTTATTGTCAATATACAACACTGATAAAATTAATGGACTCACACACACACACTAACAAACACTAAGGTCTGTAGGTAAAGATATAATGAAAAAGCAGTTTAAACACACGAGTTCTTGGGGAGCCAGAAACATCTGAGGAGAACAGGCATGGACAACGGCATTCTGGGAAAGCAGATCCATCCCTATAAACTCAAAAGACATATCCTCTGTGTGCGTGTGTGTGCGTGTGTTGTGTGTGTGTGTGTGTGTAATTGATAGAAGTCCAACAAATTGTAAAGGATAATGAAGAGGAGATGATGAGCTTATGCATCACTGAGAAACCTCAAGAGGTTGCCGTACACAAGCTTCCATTATTATCTCACCAAGGAGAGAGAGAGAGAGAGAGAGAGAGAGAGAGAGAGAGAGATCCATTATTCTGAATAAACAGAACATCAGAAGTAGGGTAGCTGGAAAAAAAAATGTGTCAAATTAAAAGATACAAGAGAAATTTTCTTTGTGCTGCTTTGCATCAACATGAAATACAATAAACCATTAGTGTCCAGGCTGCTCAGTCAGGGGCCTAGAATGCCACAGGAAATTGTGGAAAGAAAACCATCCATTAATCAGTGAATGATTATTCTCTGGTGCAGGTAGAATACCCACACTGACGTACATTCTAATATGCCTTTGAACACTTTGTATGTTAAGTCACTTTCTCATTAAAATTATTTGTGTGACTATTTAATAGATGGTTTATTCAATAGAATGGGCTCCTAAAGGCAGGTTTCCGACTCTAAACCCACACTGAAGAGGTCAGTGTTTCAGGACTCAGGAGTAGAGTCAACAATAAATGATGGTCTCGAGTATCCACATACATGGACTGGTACTTATATAGTGCTTTTGACTAACTGAGCACTCAAAGCACTTCTATTTACAGAAAGGTAACAAATCACAACAATAGTCAACTCAACTAAATGCTGTTGACTGTGTGAATGATTAACAAACAAAGCTGGTACATATGATAATTTACAGATAATCTGCTGATCTCCTTTTAACAAGTTATGCAGGCTTCAATTTAAGTGTTTTTGCCAGCTGGAAATTTCCTGCTGGGAGCTCTGGTGAATGCTTTGGAAGTGCAGAGTTTTTACAGCTGACATGCTTTAGTTGCAGTGATACACTGTCTGTGGAAGTAAATGTTGCAAAAAGACTTCACCCTCAGTGACTGCTAGTTACCTGGTGAACCCATGAGGAATGTTCTTCCAAGCATTACTTTTTCAATTAATATCATAGTAGACTAGTGATGTAATCTGGTCCAGAGAGAAATATTGAGTATCACAAAGCATAATGTTGCAAAAGCACTGGGTAAACCCTTTCAAAAATGACTTGTAGGGTGACCACATTACCATGCTAGAACTGTCAACAATTATTTTGAATTTGTTTACTATATTATATACTATTATACAACTCAAAGGCATACAGGTACTTGGCTAGGAACAGCCTACGGAGAGGGTTTTTTTTAACCTACGCAAACGTGCTCCTGTGCAGTCTTTGGTTGCCTGACCTGGATAGGTGAAATGCTGACTGGCTGACATGTGAGCTGGAAAAGGGAATGGAGCTACACTCCCATTTGAGTTCTCCAGAAACGCGAGAAGTGTGCAAAAACATGAAAGTAAAAAAAAAATAATAATAATAATAAAAAAAAAAATACAGCATGAAAAGCACAGATGGTGGCTGCAGTGGTCACTTTTCATTGTTTTAAACACTGGGTTTCACTTCAGCTCTTTGTATGTTTTCACTTCACTCTTCTCCACAGCTGGCTGAAGAATCAAAAACAACACAAGCAAGAGGAGCCCACACACTTGTTGCGCCACATATTTTGGACACTGCCTCTGTCTGGCAACAGATACTCCCTGCAGGTACACATGCTGCCCATGTCTCGCTACGATCTGCCAACACACTACATGAAAAAAACGTAACAATTTAACTATATGACCTCGACCCCAATGACTCCTTTTATAATCCCAACTTGCTTTGGTCATAAGCTATCTACCCATGAAGTTTAGTAAGTGTAGCCCACATGGTTCTTGATTTATTGAGCGGACACTTCAATGTGATGCTGCTGTTGGATGAATGGGCTTTGCATGCACAGGTGGCCTTGCTAGTCATAGCTTGTATCTATAAAAATTTTGAAAATACAAAATTCTCCAGTGTTTAGGCCCAGTAGCACGTTAGTCTAGACCTGGAATAATTCAGCAACAACTACTGTGTGGCAATGATGACACACTTCATGACCAAACTTTGCTAAAGAGAGATTTACACTTTGAGCCCTGATGGGAAATGCTCTGGATTTAGCTGCACTGACTGAGCAGATATGCAATAAGCCTTGTGAATTTTCTGATATGTAGGAATTAGGATCCTCTGAAATGCCATAAATAAGATGAAATGTACCTATACAAGTATTTCTGCCTCCTGTATTGGTTTGCCTAGTTTTGAATGCAATACCACATGCTTGGTTTAGTAGTTTTAAGTTGCTCTGGTTGTCTCTTATCATTATAGTTTCCACAAGGCTTTGATCAGTGAGCATACAATCAAAGCTCAAAGTACATCACTACATATTTAAAACGTTGTGCCTAGACATACTGAAGACACCCAATTATGTCCAAAAAAGAGTGGAAAACTGGATTTAGCATGTGTCCCCTTTAATTAATTGTTTAAAGAATGTGAAAAATGCTCAGTCTTGCAGGGCCAGCAGACTAGCAGCCTCACACTTTCATTCATCAAAATCACTTAGAGCGTGTAACATCTGAAAACGCTGAACTGCAGAATGTCTAGCATTTCTGTTCAGTAAATAAATTCCAAAATATCTTAATTTTAGTGAATTTAATTAATCAGTTTGCTAGCAAAGCTTTAACTCGCTAATCATATCAGCACTCATTTGAAACCACTTGAGCACTGATTTGCTGGTTGTCTGAACAGTAGACATGACTCAGGTGAGTTTTCTGATTGACAATGACAACTCAAAAACAAACTAAACAGAAACTCAAGCTTTTACAAGAAAAAGGATTTTTTCATAACTTTCATATACTCTATATTCATTAGACAAACTGAAATATTTCAAGACTTTTTGGTTTTATTTTTGATGACTATGGTTAATAGTTTATAGTACAATGTATATACTCAGTATATGGTTGGGTCTCAGTGTTATAAATGCCAGCCCAGTGTGCGGGGGGGAGCACGTGAACAGGAGAATCACAAGATCGCACACGCGCACTGTGAACCAAAATGGCTGCGCTCGGTGTGATGAAACAATACTACAGTTCTGGAAATGAACAGCTTAAGTCAAAATCATGCGAAATATCAATCATTTCTGTGAAAATGATGGTCAAAAATAAAGTATGCTCTAAAAAGCCCAGCCTGGCACAGCGCAGGTATAATTCTCTATTGGGTTCAGGTCAGGTGAGCTGATTGGCCAGCCAAGCGCAGTAATATAAGTCCGCAAACCATTTTGTAGTAGTTTTGGCACTGTGACCAGCTTGTCAGTAGATGGAAGCAATAAGTGGTCTAAATTTCCTGTGTTGACTTTGAGTTTGATAAAACACCAGCTGCCATCAACAGTAGCACATGAAATGACACGTCACATCACAAACTGTGGAAATTTCACACTGGATTTCAAAGACCTGGATTCTGCGCTCCTCCACACTCTAGGACCTTGATTTCTAAATGAAGAGCAAAATGTACTTTCATCTTTGGATTTCAGACTAACAGTCCAATTCTTTGTTTCTGCTTGGTCCAGATGAGACACTTCTGACGTTGTCTCTGGCTCAAGAGTGGCTTAATTGTAGGTAAACACTTACTGTCCTCTCGTAGGATCTCAGTTATATATTCTTTAGACAACATTTGTAGTGTTAAAACAAACTGCTCGGATTTGATTTTGGTGCCTGATTACCACTACATTGTCAGAATAGACAATGTTGTGATAAAAACTGATTTTATACATATACGCAAGACCGTGTTGGTCATTTTTCAGAATTTGTTGATAACATGTTTATGATATCTAAAAAAAGCAGAAGATTTGCTGCAGTGCTGCACTGATGAGGAGTGTTGTCTAAGTGGGTCACATACAACAGCTCCTAACCAAGAAATACACAGGCTGTGTTCTAATCTACTTACTGCTTTAATGGCAGACGAGTTATGAAACCAAACTGCACACATGCAGAGTAATGAACAGTGATTGGGGCCTTTATTTATGTAAACTGCTGAAAGTATTCAGCCTGTGTGTAGTAATGACAGGACTATATTTCTAATGCCCTCTGTTTGATAAGTGTGATTTACAAACTATGGGGAATGGTGGTACTTGATACATGTCAACAGGACAGCTTGAGATTTTCTACAAAGCTTTTTATTCAAGTGGGATCAGAGTGTCACACTCCCTATGCTAACATGGGGACTGTCGTCACCCCAGCACTGATGTTCTTATAGTGTTGCTAATCTGACACAAAGATGAAAAAAGCCAACATAAGAAACTGAACTATAAACACAATTAAACAAACCCAGAACAACTCATTATGACAGTACATGAGTAACACTTTAACCACTGTCCATTTGCTTTGCAACAGCAAACCCTGAACTTCCACTTCAGGTCCCCTGAGGACACTACAGTATAAACACAATTCTTGAAATTAAAAACACTATACTTTCAGTACAAAGAATAATGTTTGTATCTCTGTCTGGTCCTCCATCCAAAACAGTCATCCTCTGTGCCATTCAGCCAGAGGAAAAGCTGCAGAATACAGGGAACCAAGCAGGAAAACCTCCTTTCCTACAGGAGGAAAGACAAAACTGTGGAAAAGACTTCTATTCTTATAATGTTTAAAAAGTAATGCCACTAAAAAAGTAGGTTATAAATACCAAACTGTATTGTAATAAGTCACAGAACATCTGTCAAGTCTCCATGGGAGTTTTTTATAGACAGGACAAAAATTTGTGGCAGACAGCGATTAAAAGTAAAGCTGACATGTCCTGACATTTGGGTACTCAGTATGGGTCAAGCTCCAGAAACATTTAGTTCCACACTAAAAGACATCTTTTATTATATTAGACACATTCTGCTTGCTCTTTACATACACACATGCACATATTTCATTCATGCTATTGTTGATATGCTTATTTATACTCTTCATTTAGATTTTTGGATTATTAGGCTAATCTTGGGCTAGCTGTTTTCTAATATGGTTTGTTTCCTTTTGCGTTTGTGTGAGAGACTTTCTCTCTCCACCTTTCATGTTTTGGCTGTATTTCTGATTTCATTTGAAGATCATATGGGTAAATCTTCACAGCTCGTTAACAGAATCCTTGTTAGGGTGTCTACATGTTCCCACTTCTTCTAATAGCCAATTGTAGTTGAGTTCAGTTCTTGAAACTCCAGGAAGACACATGTTAGTAACAGTAGTTACCCCTGACAGGCAGCATGTTAAGAGCTGAGAAACATCTCATATGATTATGAATCAGATGCTCTATGTCACACACACCATACACTGGGACACATGAGAACACAGCGCAGAGCCAGAACAGAGTTTGTAAGAGATCTGGTTGCTCTGTATATCTAGTACAGTCATGTAAACACCTGTATGACTGAAAAATAAACAAGGAAAACTGAGGAGGGGTGGTCTATATGTACATGATACAGTTTATGTTAATACACAACATTTTATATTTTTCACTATCAGCTCTAATGGCAGCATCTGCTCTACAGCGGTTTTACCTAAAAGATTTTAACCAAGCTGTGGTAAAGAACATGACAGTTTTTGAAGCAGGTATATTGTAAGGCAGTATAGAAGAAATGGAAACAACAGCTTTCCGACAGACACACAAACACCCCAGAAGTCAACATGTAGGACAGAGCAGAATTCCCAGAATAGAATGTCGAGTTAATGTTGGGAATTCATAGGCAGAGTATTACTTAAATCCATCACTTTAGGTGTCGTGAATCAAACTCAGCTGTGCTTGAAAATTTAAACCGTAACAATTGTTATAAAACACAGCAGAGGATATAAAACTGTTACGTTACCTCTCTCCTCTGTTTCCAAACTAACACTGAGAAGCGGTATCTTCGTAGAGAAACACTAGCTTTGATCCAGTAACCAGGGGAGAGACAGGAAGAAAGAAAAGGATGACGAGGTTAAAAAAGGCAGAGAGAACGGGCGAGGAAGAGCAACAGAGTGTGGTTTCCTCCTGTGGTAAGAAAAGACAGATGGCCAAGAGGGGGGAGAGAGAGCAGAGCAGAGGACTAGCTACACAGCCGACATTTTAACTGCTGCTGACGCAAGGAGAGAGAGATGAGAGGGGAGGGGGACAGAGGCAGGGCCAGCTGACAGACACTTCCCTTCTCTCTGTGTGTGACGCAGGACTGCCCTTTTTTCCTCACAATGCTCTTTGACTTAGTCTCTCTTTCACTTTCTCTCCCTGCCTCTCAGCTTTTTCTTTCTCCACCAATCTGCCTCACTCCCACTCCCCTTCTTGTCCCCCCCCCCTCAGCACAATTCAGTTTTACTGACAATTTCCTTACAAACATTCTCCTCACACTTGCATGAATGTTTCTGTAGTATGACGACATGACAGGAAAGGAAGCAATACTACTCCTTCCCCTTGTGCTTCTTCTGTTACTGCTATTATTAGCAACTCCATTCAATACTATTAGCAAGTGTGGGCTCAATTCATCAGACACTGTCAAAATGTCACACAGGATGGAATTACTGTTGTACATTTAGAGTGTCAGAAAACAGCGACGGCATGCAGGAGCGGTTATGCTCAAAGGAGATAAAGGCAACTGCCTCGTTACCTTTACATGCTGCTTAGTATTTTAATTCATGATTTTAGTTCATGCACATTAGGCAAGTAATTTTGCCTCTGTGCACCAACACAGTGGATTTTAAGATGTGACTGAAGTTTCCGCTTTAATTCAAAGGGTTGAGGAAAATTATTGCATTAACTGTTTTGGAATGAAAGTATTTTTTAAAAGATTTTCAGAGGCTCAGTTTCGTAGCCAGGTGAGGCCTGTTCCCTCATTATTCCATTACAATTTAAGCAGATAAAACAGCTGGACTTAATGATGAACTTGTATTTGACTGCTGTTCACTGGAACTCTTAATATGAGGTCCACAGAGATGTCCATGAGTGGAGACTGTATACAAGGATAACAGTGGGGAACAGACAGAATCTGTGTGACTATTCATTCATTCTATTCATTTTTCCCTGTTTATTAGATATTTGAATAATTAATTCACTGTTGTAATTAAGTGTAAGAAGTGCATGGTAAAATTCAAAACATACATAAAACTAATGTTTGTAGGTGAAAAATGTGCTAAAAAAGTTCCTGTTAAACACACACCTGGTGACACATGATATACAGTAATCTCTGTTTTAATGTAGCTGTATTAATGTGTTCTAATTTAATAGATTTCTCCACATGCAAGATTCTCGCCTCTGTCACACAAAAGGTGAAACTAATAAGTTGAAACTATTAAAGAATCAATACATATTCTAAACAAACGCTTGTTTTCAGGCTCGAGCACTTACAGTCTGAGTTATCAGGGGATTACTGAAACCACAACAAAGAAAATTAACCTTGAAACATTTACTCGACGCCATCAAAATGTAACAATAAATAAGTTGTGACTGTAATTGAGTAGCATAAAATATTATTTTAAAAAATTAACAGTAGCGTGCTCTGGCTGTAATAATAATAATAAAAACAACAACTTCATGTAGCATCTTTCAAAACAAAGTTACAAAGTACTTTATAGGACAAGTTAGGAAACAGACAAATAAAACATTTTTGAAACATAAGGTATAAGAAAACTGGCAGCACAACAAGATAAGAGAGAAAAAACAATTAAACATGAAAAAACAAAAACAAAAACAGGTAAATTAAAGGTACAGTGTACTGCAGATTGTAGTCAACTGAATTTTGTTTTCGTACCCCTCCCAAATCAAGTGCAGCTCCTAGCTATGGTGGCTGCTGTAGGACAAACAACTCTGGCTGTTTATCTGTAGGGAGTGCAGGCTCCTCAGTCTGCTGTTTACCTCAGCTGTAAACATGTGCCCACATCTATTTACTCTGGAGGAGGCTGCAAAACTTTGTGAAAGGAGTCTGATACGAGTCGATGAGTCAGTGAAACTCAGTTTTGTCCAATGACAGCGATACTGAGGTGAGTTATTGAGGATAACATCAATCCATATTGACTGAAACATGCTCATATAAGTGAGCATTTTGAAAAGGGGAAAAAAAAAGATTATATAAAAAAGATAAAAATCTACCCTTTAAAATGCAGAAAGAAAAGTCTGAAAATTATTAGCTTTGTTTCTTTTGCATTTACCCCTTTTTTAATTTTAAATAAAGAATGTACCAAAACTCCACTGTAATGAACTGCTCCTCTTTAGGCTTTCACTGTCTTACAGTCAACTATTTAAAACATTTAAAAGGAAAAGCAGCGGTGGGAACTGATTCCATTCTATTATTAAGATGATCTCCATTCTTTCAATAATCAATTGCTTTCAATTTATTAATGATACTGTGTTTTCTTGTTTTCAAAGATAAACTGGGTGGGTGAATAATATTCTCCAGTCCAGAGCTTAACTACCTTTCTGAGTCAACCACACACTTTGATTTCAGCACATTTTAACTCAGGTAATAACTATATTTTAAGCAAAATAATGTTAAAACCTGTGCAACAAGTCCAGTGAAATTTCTACACTAATAAATAGTCCACAGTCAGCTGTTAGTGGTAACAGCAACTAAGACGCAAAGTGGTAGGTCATGTAAAATCACAGAGGGGTCAGCGGATGCCGAGGCGCACAGTGGACAGAGGTCACCAACCTTGCAGAGTCAGTTGCTACAGGCATCAAAACTTCATGTGTCCTTCAAATTAGCACAAGAACAGTGTGTAGAGAGCGTCATGGGTTTCCCTGGGCAACCAGCTGCATCCAAACTTTACATCACCAAGCGCAATGCAAAGCAGCAGATGCAGTGGTTCAAATCACGCTACTACAGAACTCGAGAGAAGTGGAGACGTGTTCTCTGGAGTGAAGAATCACGGTTCTCCATCTGGCAATCCGACAGACAAGTCTGAGTTTAGCAGTTGCCGTGAGAACAGTACCTGTCTGACTGCACTGTCCCAAGTGTAAAGTTTGGTGGAGGGGGGATTATGGTGTGCGGTTGTTTTTCAGGAATTGGGCTCGGCCTCTTAGTTCCAGTGAAAGTAACTCTTAATGTTTCAGCATACCAAGACATTTTGGACAATACCAGGCTCCGAAGTATGTGGGAACAGTTTGGGAATAGCCCTTTCCTGTTCCACCATGACTAAGCACCAGTGGAAAAAGCAAAGCCTATAAAGACGTGGATGAACAAGTTTGGTGTGGAAGAACTTGACTGGTCTGCACAGAGTCCTTACGAGCAGCCTTCTCGTCCAACATCAGTGTCTGACCTCACAAATGCATTTTTGGAAAAATGGTCAAAAATTCCCATAAACACACTCCTAAACCTTGTGGAAAGCCTTCCCATAAGAGTTGAAGCTGTTATAGCTGGAAACAGTGGGCCGACATATTAAACCCTATGGATTAAGAATGGGGTTTCAATCATGTTTATATGCGTGTGAAGGCAGATGAGCAACTACTTTTGACAATATAGTGTAACTGTGCTGTATGAATGTCTGTGATTGAGTCCCCAACACTGAACCCACCCACTCTAAGACTCTAAAGCATCACCTTTTAACTCTGCTGACCACAAAGCAGGTTTAATTAATCTGTCCTTTGTTGCTCAGCAGACTTAAAAGCTGCTGTTATTCACTCACTCATGCACACACACACACACGCACACACACACACAGACAAAACCCTACTATTAATCTTGTACAACAACCAACCCAAAACAAACATCTAAATCAAACTATTTTGCCAACACATTCATGTGCAAAATACAAATGTGTAGCAGGAACAGTGAAATGTACTCTCCATCTTTGAGTTTTATTAAACACCTGCTACTGCTCAGCAAAGTGAATGGACTGAACTGGTTCAGCAAAAGCAGACAAATGTTTTATGTGCAGCCTGTGCTACATAAAGGTAAGCTCTAATTACACATGCACACACAGATCCACAGGAGGCAGGAGATTACACTAGCTCTGCTCCATCTGCTCGGAGGGAGACAAAGAGGGAGAGGAGGGGCGTTTTACTGACCCAATTTCAACCAAAACTACATCTGACGAGGCTGAACGGTTTCCTTCTCCGGACACTACCAAGCCTACGAGCAAGGCACGAGGCCCAGACTGTTTCAGGTCTGTGGATGTACACGTACTCCACAGCTAAACGCATGCTGAGTGGAAGGATGGATAAACTACAATGGTGGGCACAGTGTAGAGAGTCAGCTTTCAAAGCAGAGAGCTGGATGACACAGTCACTCACACACACACACACACACACACACACACACACACACACACACACACACACACACACACACACACACACACACACACACACTCTCTCTCTCTCTCTCTCTCTCCTTTGTTCTCCTGTCATCGTGAACAGAGCCAGTACAGTTGCCAGATAACAAGAATGCCTGCTGATATTTGTGTGTGCTTGTGTGCATGTGTGTTTTGCAGCGTGGGCAACTGTTGCTAGGTAACATAGTATGACTTGAGCAGTCTGTAGCCAGGAAAGAGTCAAGTCAAACAAAGATCTAACACACTCATACATTCATTCATTTTATGTCTACTTACATAAATCATTGATTCTCTGTACCTCTCATTTCAGGCATTCTGTGTTCTCCTTTGTCTATTTTCTGTGTGGAAACTGTACTAAATTCAAAATAAAATGGTACCTCCAAAAATGGCTATTTCTAATGAAAAGTGCTTTTGGAATGTTAGGGTGAGATACAGAGAACTCTCTCTCTAAGATATAGACTATAAATCTGTAAGAGATCTGGGGAGTTTGCACATTTTACTTATGGAAAGACACAGAAGTTTAAAGCCAAAAAAAATGAGGCAAATAGCTTCATCTGAACAGACTGATATGAAAACATGTAAATCAGAGCTTGTTCATAGCAGAACTGTTGGCTCGTCACTGGAGGAAAAGCACAGCTGGGACTGATAACTACAACATTTATACATTGTTGCAAACTGACCATTTTTAAAATGTGACCAGCATCATGGTAAAAAGAACAGTATTTTGATAGAAAATAAGACTAGAAACGTGCTATTACAAATTCATACAGCACTATTTATCAAGGATGAGCAATGATTTATCCAAAGAGCTCACACTGAAACAGATTTTACAAGTCAGGATAAAATGACACAATCATTAACAGAAGTAATGGTCCAGTGTAGGTACAAAGAAAGACTCATCACTAATAAACTCTTAAAAATAAAGTTTATAGGTGTGCCTCTAAATAATGTTTTTACAAGTCAAACCAAGATCTGTGCATTTGGCAAACAACCTAAACAATGTTTAACTCTGACCTTAAACAGGTGCTGGTCATAAAACCAGAATATCATGAAAAATTTGATTTATTTCAGTAATTCCATTCAAAAAGTGAAACTTGTATATTATATTCATTCATTACACACTGACTGATATATTTCTTTATATTTCTTTTAATTTTGATGATTATAACTGACAAGTAATGAAAACCCTAAATTCAGTATCTCAGAAAATTAGAATATTGTGAAAAGGTTCAATATTGAAGACACCTGGTGCCACACTCTAATCAGCTATTTAACTCAAAACACCTGCAAAGGCCTTTAAATGGTGTCTCAGTCTAGTTCTGGAGGCTACACAATCATGGGGAAGACTGCTGACTTGACAGTTGTCCACAAGACGACCTTTGACACCTCGCACAAGGAGGGCAAGACACAAAGGTCATTGCTAAAGAGGCTGGCTGTTCACATAGCTCTGTGTCCAAGCACATTAATAGAGAGGCGAAGGGAAGGAAAAGATGTGGTAGAAAAAAGTGTACAAGCAGTAGGGATAACTGCACCCTGGAGAGGATTGTGAAACAAAAGCCATTCAAAAATGTGGGGGAGATTCACAAAGAGTGGACTGCAGCTGGAGTCAGTGCTTCAAGAACCACCAGCACAGACGTATGCAGACATGGGTTTCAGCTGTCACAGTCCTCGTGTCAAGTCAAGAGACAGCATCAGAAGTGTCTCGCCTGGGCTAAAGACAAAAAGGACTGGACTGCTGCTGAGTGCTCCAAAGTTATGTTCTCTGATCAAAGTCAATTTTGCATTTCCTTTGGAAATCAAGGTCCCAGAGTCTGGAGGAAGAGAGGAGAGGCACAGAATCTACGTTGCTTGAGGTCCAGTGTAAAGTTTCCACAATCAGTGATAGTTTGGGGTGCCGTGTCATCTGCTGGTGTTGATCCACTGTGATTTCTGGGGTCCAAGGTCAACGCAGCCGTCTACCAGGAAGTTTTACAGCACTTTATGCTTCCTGCTATTGAGTGCTGTACATGCTTTTCATCATACTTTTCATGTTCATACTTTTCAGTTGGCCAACATTTCTAAAAATCCTTTTTTTGTATTGGTCTTAAGTAATATTCTAATTTTCTGAGATACTGAATTTGGGGTTTTCATTAGTTGTCAGTTATAATCATCAAAATTAAAAGAAATAAACATTTGAAATATATCAGTCTGTGTAATGAATTAATATAATATACAAATTTCACTTTTTGACTGGAATTACTGAAAAATCAACTTTTTCATGATATTCTAGTTTTATGACCAGCACCTATATTTTATCCCCTCCAGCTCATCATTTCACCCATAACTCAAATACTGTAGCTGTGGGTGAAATGTAGGAAAGGCAACTTTGTGAGACCAAAACAGGTATCACAGGCACATGAGAATGCAAATCAACAATCTCCTTGGAAACTGCAGAGTTTTATTGCAGTATGCCTTAATGATAAGGAAGGCTTTTAAGGGATTCTGTGCAGCAACACATTCAAGTTCCTTAGCTAAGAAGAAATTAGGCCTAACCTTCCATACATTTATTTGAAATGTGCCTTTTTAATATTGTCTTTCAAAATATGGGTGAAGCCTACATTATCAATTATGGAACAGCGAAACAATTTGTGATTTATAATGGGAACTCCCACTTTCTTTGCACATCTCAACCTGCCTGCAGTTGTTGGTATGTGCTGTTACATATTTGAAGGTGTTGTATTTCCTTATGGCTCCACAGGGAGCTGTGATCAGTAAAGATTGTGATCCCCCTTTTTGAAAAACTGTACACTGAGATTAGGACAAAGTGTTAGAATGGAGTACTTTTAAGATTTGTAGACAGATGGACAGACAGATTGTGCAATTAAAACTGCTCAAACAATAAAGCCTGTCAGAAATAATAACAGAAGGTTGCTGAAATATTTTCAAGTGAAGTCAAATCAAGTTTAACACTATTCTTAATATTAGCAAAGTAGAATGAAGGTGATGCAGTACTGCTTTCTTTTGTTGAAGAAAAAACCCCACCATGCTTAAAATGCACCAAGTGGATCAAAAGTAATGTACAGTTGTGAACAATCAGCCACAAGAAGGTGTCGATAATCTTCAAAGCAGGCTGAGATTTTAAAAAAAGTTATAGCCAATATTCATTGGAAATGATTGTGAAATGTATCTGCAGCAAACCACCTGCACAGTTCTCACTGACAGCTGTGATTTCTCCTCATCTTATTCTGTTCATGGTTTCTTTGACAGCAGACAGTTATAAAGCTGTGGTCTGTTGTATGAACATGAATCTTAATTTTTGATGCATTCAGTGTTAAAACCACTGCTAGGACTCAAATTTATTATGGTTAAACTAGAAATAGATAGGCAAATGCCACTTTGGTGATGCTTGCCACCAAAGGCAGGCGTAAAACTGTTACCAAATCAACTCTATAGAATTATAATTTAAGAGGGTCAGCAGCCTACAAGTTGATGTGAGATACAGAAATTCATGAGACTGAATGAATCACATAAACTTGTCACATAAACTCAGGAAGCATTTCCCAATGATTCTGAATGGGAAAATGAAAATGAAAATTTATTTTATGCTTTATTTTTGCATTTAAGAAAATGTTTGCTTAATAAAAAAAATCTGAATGAAACAGTTTGGTTCTTTTGGCAGATACTGTATTCAGTTAAACTATTAAAACGTTGGTTTTTATTCTAGAAACTGCAATGAGCAGTTTATTTATGCTGGAGCCTATCCCAGCTGTCACAGGGCGAGAGGCAGGACGCACCCTGTACAGGTCGCCAGCCTGTCACAGGGCCAACACAGAGAGAGAGACAGACAACCATTCACACTCATTCACACCTACGGACAATTTAGAATCACCAATTAACCTAACCCCAGTGACTGCATGTCTTTGGACTGTTGCTAGAGTAATATTTTTGTACTTCAAAAAATTTCAGTTTCTTATCAAACTGTACACAGGAAAGCAAGAAATTCTCACTTGAGATGTTAGAACTGAGGATGTTTTACTTTTTGCCTTCCTCACCCCACCCACCCAGCAGACACCCACCGCCCTTTTGTGTTATCTGGTCAATGGATTTCACTGTGTCTTTGAAGAGAGTCTGCAGTGAGCATTTTTAATGAGTTCACACAGTGCTCAGTACTCCCTGGTAGACAGAGAGAGATGATGTAATATCTGGATCAGAGATGCAACAGAGAGTTTAATGTGAATAGAGAAGGGCTGAAGAAACAGACAGATGTACAGCCCAAGACAACTAAAACTAAAACATAATTTTCAGTCACTTTCTCACCCTCTGACCACCAATCTCACTCTCTCTTAGCGCCATGTCTTCCTCTCTGGAGTTCTCTGTGGCGTCAGTGGAGATGTGTTCTCATGTGAGAGCTGGAGGAGCCCATTGCAGAACTGTACAAATAAATCAAAATATATCACACCACCACATGGCTGCCAAAGATTTATTGAGCAACTGTGTTTTGGCCTGGCTGGGATGAAAGATTTAATACGTGATGGATATAAAGAAAAACAGCTTTTTGAAAGCTCAAATGTAACTATGTATGCCAAACAACACAAATACTACTTCAATCAAAAGCTTTTATCTGAACGTGTTTTGTTCAAGATGGCTGACATTATGCACATGTGCCAAGAAGCCATGTAACAGCATTGCTTCACTATTTCCTCTGCTGTTGTGTAATGCTAGTGTTTTGCTTGAGTAACAGGGTCACGTCAGTGGAGGGGTGTGGGGGAGAGGGGGGTGATGGGGTGCAGATAGCAGTCCCCAAAGCTGATGGGTCAGTGTGGAGAGACCTGGAGAGTACAGTACAAACATATCTGAATGAACACAGCCACCATCTTCTACATTAGTTTCACTAATGGGCAGGGGCGTAGAATTAGGTAGTGATGGTCCCTGATAGACATGTCCTACCAATATCAAATGACGGGTGTTAGGTCCCTACCAATATCTCTGATTAAAATACCACACTCTGTGCTCTGCGGGGGTAATTAGTGCTGCACCAGAATGCAATCCAGCACCGAGGGACAGCTTGACAATGACTGTCAGATGTGACTAATATCAGCTCTGCATGTGTGTATGTCCAACACATGCATCTGTACTACCGTACTGCAGAAACTCCATATGATTTCTCTTCAAACTGCCATTACTGTGTGCTGTAACATTTTGATTTTTGCAGCAATGTTCAACAGGTAATTAATTTCCCAGATCACTCTCAGACATTTCTGTCTACCTTTATTTCCATTTTGGGGTATTTTAATAACATTTACTATATCAAATGATGTTTCTCTTTCTACATTTTCCAAACAAAAAATGGAAAAAAGGGCTTTCAAGCCAGGGGTCAGAGTGGCAGTGGCGCAGTGGGTAGGCACTCGCCTTGCAGCCAGAGGGTTGCCGGTTCGAGCCCCTGTGCTGCATTGTGTCCTTGGGCAAGACACTTAAACCACATTAACGGTAGCGCCAGTCTCTGGCTGCATGACCGTCTCTGCATGAGTGATCTGGAACAATGTGTGCACAATGACATTGAGTTGAATCTAACATCTAAGATGCCAAAGCAACCTACAAAAGAAGAATTGAGGGCCAGTTCGACAACTTATGATGCTTGGCAAGGAATATGAGACATCACACAACAAAACATCACCATCAAATTGACCAGCAGCACCTCAGAGCAACTTAATGGTCATCATGACAGGAACAGTACAAGTACTATCATGAGCACTTCTCCAGCCACATATGTGCCTCATCACAAAGACTATGGACATCACATGCGTACTCTGTGATAAAATAAAATAACACAAAAAGCAGCTGGTACAGATGGTGTCCCCAGAAGAGAGACTGTGGTGTGGAATTAATGGAGGTATTAAATATCTTCAATCTTTCCCTATCACAGTGCACTGTCCTCACCTGCCTTAGGACATCTACTATAGTCTTTGTCTCCTTCTACTGCTGCACCATTCAAAGTATATTCTCCCATGGCATCCCCTGTGGGAACAGCACTGCAGTGGACAGGAAGGCTCTGCAGAGAGTCATAAAAACTGCACAAAAAATTACCAACTCACTGCACCTGAAGACATATGCACATCACACTGCATAAAACATGCTGCATCCTGAAGGACACATCCCACCCTGACCATTAGCTGTTTGAATGTCTGCCCTCAGGCAAACATGGGTCCATCAAAGCACACATTGTACAATTAAGAAACCATTTTTATGCCAGATCCATCATCATACTGAACT